>NW_026057578.1:52384259-52684259 GCF_023721935.1 Panthera uncia | reverse complement strand
CACTCCTCCCCAGAGTTGTTCCTGGGCATACTCTCCCATAAACCTCCTGTATGCCAACCTCAAAGTCTATTCCCAGGGAGCCCAAATGCAGCAGATACTGTAGCATCAAGCTGTTGAAGATGGGAAACTGCCATCTAGTTTTTGACATTGGAAGGCTCAGCTTCATCACATATAGCTGTTCTGGTCTGCCATGTTGTCCAAAGGAGTGTGTTTCAACCAGGGGAGATTTGGGCAGTCTGGAGATAATTTTGTTGGTCACTCCTGGTGGAGGGGGTGATAGGGGAGGGATACTACTGGCATCTAGTGGGTGCAGGTCAGGTATGCTGCTAAACATGCCACAATGCACAGGACAGAATGCACAGCAAATCGTCCAGCACCAAAATGTCCACAGTGCCAAAGCTGAGAAGCCCTGGTCTAACAATGAAACAATTCATGGCAGGAATTTTCTAGACAAAGAGTCCCTAGTAAAATCTATCTGCTAGGCCAGTGGTTCTCAATGTCAAGTGTGCATCAGAATCCATGGAGAGCTTGTCAGGGCATACAATGCTGGGCCCACCACCAATCTCTGATTCAGTAGATCTGAAGGCTTTGGGGGGACTTGATAATTTGCATTTCCGGGAAGTTTCTGAGTGATTTTGACACTGTTGATCTGGGGACCTTACTCTGAGAACCATTGTGCTAGGCTCAGCTGTCCTATACCTGAAATTGTACCATCAAAGACATATGCCTTTGGGATGGCAAGAGCAATGCCTTACTCAGATGTTCACATCCCACATTGAGCTCTATTTTTATCTTTCAGACACTCTGATTTGACTTGAATTTTGTTGTCCACCTACAATTCCTGAGGCAATGGGCAGGATAGGCACAGCACTGTTCAGCTTTGATGAGAGGGAAGTGTCTAGAAGGAAGCTGGCACTTGGGAGCATCTGTGTCTGGAAGGAAAACAACATAACACAATCATAAGACAGGGCTTCATAGGTTACACAATTCCATCAAACAGTGGGGCTGAGCCAGTGAGGTGGCTCTTTTTCCACCAGGGTTCTGGCCAGAGAGCTAAGGGTCTAAGAGTTCAGGTGCCATACAGATCATTGACTGATCACTGGCCATGCACAAAATGGAACTCAAGCTTAGCCCCGCTACACCAAGTTCTTGTCTCCCAAGGCTGCCCCAGACCCAGGGACACAACAAGGACAATTGTCAAATAATGACTGAGCATCAACCGTGAGCCAGGCTCCATCTGGGACTGGGCATGTAGGCAGCGGGCCAGACATAGATCAGGCCTGTCTATGGGGTTTGCACATGAGGGAGCAGACAGGAAGGAAAGAGGGCAGAGAAATCCATGCTGAGGAGCAGAATGAAGACAGGAGAAAGATATGGCATGTTTGTGGTGAGGGCTTACATTTCTTTAAAAAAATTTTTTTTTCAACGTTTATTTATTTTTGGGACAGAGAGAGACAGAGCATGAACGGGGGAGGGACAGAGAGAGAGGGAGACACAGAATCGGAAACAGGCTCCAGGCTCCGAGCCATCAGCCCAGAGCCTGACGTGGGGCTCGAACTCACAGACCGTGAGATCGTGACCCGGCTGAAGTCGGACGCTTAACTGACTGTGCCACCCAGGCGCCCCTAGGGCTTACATTTCTGATGGGACACCAGAAGGGGCTCACCAAGGTGGCTGATTTGAGTCAAGACCTGCTTGAAGGAAGGGAATCACCTTCTACCCTGGGGTGAGAGCCAGCTCAGAGGCCTTAGGGTGGGGTGGGCAGGCATAACTGAAAACAAGGAGGCCAGGGTGGCTACTGTGGGGCCAAAAGGGGGAGAAGAGGTCAAGACAGACTGTTGTAGACACTTTGGGTGAGACGGAAGACTTTGGCTTTGGCCCTAAGTGAGTGGTGCAGTCACTGGGGTTTTGTGTGGAAGGGTGCCTAGTCTTATGTATATTTTAACTAAATTACTCTACTGTAAAATATAGGGTGCAAGGGCAGAAGGAAGGAGATGTGAGGTGTGAAAAGACCACTAAAACATCCCAATGAGATGGTGATAGAGGTTTGGCGCTAGGAGGTGGCAGTAAGGGTGGTGGAAAGTGAGTCTTCCTTCTTCACCTCCTTGAAAGTGTGTTGTGGGCTGACTCTGGTTGTTGGAATGCCCTGTTGTTGCACTGTGGGTGAGCTGAAGCTTAAAGAGATTTCCTTGTTAGGTGGCCAATGTTTCTATAAACTGGCTATTGTCAGGGGTTGGGTGTCGTATGGGCAGATCATGAGACAAGGGTTCATGTGAATGTGACTTACTTGGAAGTGTTCTTGGGAAAATTCCCATGAGAGGTGTGGGGAAGTGAAAGGTGACCAGCTAGCTCAGTTTGCCCATGACCAAGAAGTTTTCAGAATGTGGAACTTCAGTGCTAAGACCAGTACAGTCCTAGGCAAACCAGGGTAGGTGGTTATCCTAGCTGAAAGGGGAAGGGGAGGAGACCAGTACAAATGTGTTGCCAACAAGATCCCACAGAAAGTAACTTTGGCTCCAATGCTGGGGATGAAGTGCTGGGTACTTATTCCACTGCACCACTCTGTTGTGGATGAAGAGCTATCTATGACCCCAATTCCCAGGCACTTCCAGATTCTGACTCAGGCAAAGTGGCTCTAGTAGACTAAGAACAGCCTCTGTCAACAAGGGGAAGGAGGGAGTTTTGAAGGACAGATGCCAGAGCCTGTGGGCATGATTGCAACTGGGATGGAGGGAATAGGGCAAAGCCCTGCTGCCTCTGCTATAACTCTTTACTAAATCTTCACCTTGGTAACTGGAGGATGAAAACACACATCACCTCTGAGGATTTCTCTTGAACTCTGAAAGTTCTTTGAATGCTGTGAGACTGAAGAATTCTTTGTTTTGTCTTGGTTTGTTTCCTGTATTTAAGGGTCTGATGTAGCTGCAACCTGAAACTGTCTGATAAGCAGGTAAGTACAGGTCCCATCCCTCCTGGATGGAGACTTTGCTGGAGGAGGGGAAGGTGGGAAGCCTGCAGGATTCGGTCATCTGCAGACACTGAGTCACAAATGGTAGAAGCTGCTTGTTAACTTCCAGATGGATCACAGTTAGCACAATGTTATCATCATGACTTTCTTTACAGTATTGTCAAGAATACTAACAGTATTTTCAGTTATTATGGTAATTTATCTTTGGGTAACCAGTTACATGCAAAATGTGCCAAAACTTGTTTGATGCTTCATGGAAGGTAGATTAATTAATGAAATCTGCTACTTGCTTCACAGTAGTTTACAAATAAATTGTAACTTCCTAAAAGCAATGATAAGCTATCTCTTTGAAGAAGTATAATTTTATTTCTTAATTAATAAAAGGTCATTATGTTAATTAGACTATGTGGAAATTGAATATGAAGATCATTATAACTATTGTATATCTTTTTAAGTTAAGATATCTGCAGGGAAAAAAATTTAAAAAAATTCCAGTAGTTGTGTGCATTTAAGTGGGAGGTAATATGGGCTTTATTTAAAAAAAAAATGAGCCATGGAAAAAATCACCATAGGCCTATATATTTTTCCTTTGAGCTAGTAGAACCCATATATGTATTTTTCTCTAAAGACAGATTCCATTAAGGTAAGTTCCAGTTCCTTTTCATTGAGTTAAAAATGCTATAAGGATGTTATTATAAACCTTGTGTTAACTATGTTTTTGGACTAATGTTTGGAAAATGTTCAGGACTTGAGTTTTCTGGTTTGGTCTCTGAAGTTTGTGGTTGCCTCTATTTTACATCATGCTATCAGAACATGTCCCTGACATTGACAAGCCCATTTCCTATGCAAGAAGCAAGGAGGGTGGCAGCCAGAAAAAGAGGACAAGGGCATCTGAAGCAAATTTGCCATGGAAAGAAAATGTAACATTGGCTAATTATTCATAAATTTATTAATCCAACAAAGATTTATGGAATTCCTCCAAAGTGCCAGACTGTGGTAAGCACATAGCCAGGCACTGCTTACAGTTTTAGGGAGAAGATAAATAAATGCGTGAGTATGATACTCTATGTACTTAGGAGTTTTACCTCTCTCCAGAGCTCAATGAGGAGCCTGTGAAATATTAGGAGTATGGGAAAGTTTCCTGGAGGAAGTGCTTCCTGAGCTGATCTTCGAAAGGCGAGGAGAGGTGGCTTTCAGGATTGTCAGGGAAGGAAGCAGCGTGTGGAAACGCAGCATGTGGAAAGCAAGGCCCTCGATAGACTCAGAGCGCTAGTCCAGTGAAGAGATTCTCCTGTGATGTGATTAGGGTTGGTGGTTGTCAGGCTCAGGCTACTGGTTAATGCAAGTTATTATTAAAAAGTACATGTGCTTTAAATATTTTAGGTTACATTTTAACGTATGCATGTTTGTCCAATTTTTAAATAAAGGGCCAATGCCTTTTCTTGATTATATAATTACACATTTTCTTCTTTGCATGGGCAATGCATCCCCTGGATTCCCATTTCTCTTTCTTTCAAGTGAAATGAAAAATTGAAGTCACTTGGAAACAACTTTCTTGAGAAAATTTCCAGAGATTTACATCCTCTCTCAATCTTTTACTGTGGTTTTATCCAAATTAAAGAGCAATTATTTTTATGAACTCTTCTTTTATCAAGTCTTTCCAACACATTCAGTTTAGTGTTCATAGAAATAACTTGTTTTCATCTTTATGGTATACTGATTGCTATCTTTTTAATTAAATTATATTATGACAGTAAGTGCTAGCATAAACAATTCTGGGAAGAGCTGTCTCCAGATGATCACTAACACAGTTGGTGAAGCATGGTTTTGTGGGCCTGCTTGAAAGGAAGTAGCCTGTCTATTGCAAGGCAGCCTGTATTACAGAAGGATAAAAGTATCGCCGGCTAATCCTGCTCATTCAGCAAAATGAAGGAATTTAGGGAATTTAGAATGGAATTCAAAATGGCAGAAGTATAAGGCTCAACAATTATACAAATTGATATTAAATAACATAGTAGCAAGCATATTAATGACCTTATCTGCATAAAATGTTCAAATTTTATCTTGCCAGATATAGAAAAATGTTTTAGATTGTCCATCAAGTAGAGTAGAAACGGTACATGCTAGGAGATGACTTCTATGGATCAACACTTGTAGGGAATTGAAGGCAGAGCATGAACTGTAACAAAAGTTACAGCTGATCCAGGGGAGCTCTGGAGCTAGGATGGCCCTTCAGAGTTGTCCTGTCTCAAAGAAAAAAAGTCCTTCCTTTATACCAAACTCCCATCTCCTATACTTACCGATTACTGGATGTAGGCTGCCCTCAGGTACAGGGAGTCACATATCTGGTCTTTGTTCCCAGGTCCTGCCACCGAACTTCTGCCTGCCACCGAAGTTCTGCCACAGAACTTCAAACCCTTGGGATTTCCTCAGTGATAGGACTGTCTTTGTTCTGCTAGTGAATTAATTCAAGGTGGTCCCCTAGATAGCTTCAGGATGCAGTTGTCACTGGCATAGCAACCACAGTAATTGGGGGAGGGTGGAGTGATTGGAAATTGAGTTCAATCATGTGAACAATCATTTAATCAAATATGCCCTATAAAAATCTCTGGACACTGAGTCTCAATGGAGCTTCCTAGATGATGAACACATTAATTTTCTGGGAGCATGATGCACCTGTGAATAGTATAGAGGAGATCTGCGTACCCTACCTGCACTTGACCTTACCCTGTATATCTCTTCATTTGGCTGTTCCTGGTCTATATCCTTTACAATACAGTTTTAAAAGTCAGTATAGTACTTAAAGTGAGTTTGTGAGTTGCTCTAGTGAATTATTGAAATTGAGGGGGTTGTAGGAGCTCCTGAATTTATATACAGCTGGTCAGAAGTGCAGCGGGTCCCCAGTACTTTGAAGTGGAGGACAGTATTAATCTGCATTAGCAAAGATGCCATGTGAGGCACACACTGCAATTGGGATTGCTCCTCCACTGAGACTGTGGTAGACATCTGTCATCCTCCAGTGTCTGTCTGGATTTTTAGAGGCTAAACTGGTGATTTAATGTGGTTATGTCAGGGACCAGCACCACTATATCCTATATGGGTTTTGGGGTAATACCAACCTCTGATACTGCCCAGGATGCAAAGCTGTTTTTGATTTACTATATTGGCATGGCTGGCAGGTGGGGGAGAGGGTGATTCAAAGACTTATATTTGTTTTTCTCTAAAATGATAGCTCTTACATCACATGTCAAGGAGTCAATGTGTGGATCCAGCCAAATATCACATATGTCCTTTCCAATTATGATTTGGGTGGCAGGGGAAATGACCACGAGGTGTGTCAAGGACTCATTGGATCTATCATAAGGTAGGTCTGAGCCAAGACTCCATTTCTTAGGTTTTGTACACTCCTATGCCAACAGGGATGCCATGACACCTTGGGTCTCTCAGGGTCTTATCAACTCAGACACTGTGTATCACAGTCACTGAAGTATTTGGGTGCTTTCCTTTCCCTGGTGTATGATTACTCAAGTGAGGGATTATATGTTCTTTTAGAAAAGGACTGTCGGATCCTCTGTTCCACCCCCTCTCTGCCCTTCCTGCTGTTGCACGCACTCACTCTCTCTCTCAAAAATTAATAAACTTAAAAAAAAATAATAATAATAAAAGAAAAGGACTGGTGATATTAGTGGACATGCTTGCATAGTATTTCATGGTTATTTCCCCTAGAGACCTGGCCTCTTCTTCAGCCTGTAGGATCTGGGTCTGAACATTTAAGTTCAGAAACTGGGAATGTGATTGTGACATTTTATTGGGGCAGCTATTCTTTCTTCTCACCATCTATCCTTGTTTTATCTCCATTTTAGACTGAATATTACCCTTGTCTATCTGTCTATCTTGTTTGAAAGCATGACATGATATGTTATCTCTGTTGTTTTTTGGCTGTTACAGTGACCTTGCATTTATTATGAAAATTGCACTGTCTTGCTTCTGTTGTTTAAGTACAGCACTCAGGCTCTATTATTTTGGGATTTTGTCACCATTATTATTACCATAGAACCCAGGGCTGTAACATCACCTCCTACTATCAGCCCTGGTCTATAAAGTACAGTCATCTCTGAGATTCTCAGTGATGCAACTGTCCCTTGAACTAGTGTAGTTTTTATTGCTTTAGTGGTATTTCCCATGCTTCTGACAGAACATTGCCTGATAGCTGGTCTTCTGGGTGTGCATAGGACATTCCCTCTAATAGGTCTATTTCTCTGAGCCTTGGCTCCTTTATTCCATTTTCTGTCATGGTCCTTCTGGTATACTGACTTCACATACATGAACCAACGCTTTCTCCAATGTTCTAAGAAACATAAAAGCATGGCATTAGCACGGTCTTCTGGGGTCTTTGCCAGGATATTAAATCCTATATCGTAGGACAGTATTCCATATGCATAAACTTTTGTACAAACTTCTCTGCTTCCCTTGATTCAGACCTTCAGAATACAGTTCTATACATCAACTCTTGCTAGCTCATGTTTGGTGGGTCCTGTGTCTTCTTTGGAACATAGTAATTTTGTCTCTAGTAGGCCTAGCCCCTTCCTTGCAAGCTTATGAAATGACTTAACCTGAGTTACTGATTTGTGTCTAGGAGAGGAATTATGAGTAGTTCCTAAAGGAGGTGTATATTGTCTTATAAGCCACAGACCTACTCATCATCTTCAAGCAAGAGAAGAGAACCTTAGCATATAACAGGAAAGAGTTATATGCTAGCAGGCCCAGAGATTTCAAAGGGATCTACATCTAAAATTTTCAAGTCCATGAGCCCAGATATTCTGATTCTGTGACCCGGGGCCCTACTCCTTTCCAAGAGCACTGACCTTGGCACAGAAAAATTTTGGGGGGTTAAAGATGTAACTTCCTCTGAAGCTCTGCTACTCTTTTAAGTATGTCCTGGATTTGATCCTAAGCTTTTCCTGCCCTTCAGCTACAGAAGATGAAAGTCACTCTATATGATGCCAAAGCAGCTCTCTGACTCTTAGACTTATCCAGATTAGTCACTGTCAGCCTTTTATTTATTTATTTTTAATGTGTTAACTGCACTGAAACATGGTTACCTGATTCCATAGTCCTTCATTTCCACTTCCCTGAAATTCTCAAGCACTGAGGTACTTCCCACTCCAGTGCAATCCTTTCTGTGGTATCCCATCCTAATTCACTGTTGGTGAAAGTTAATGTCACAGCTACTGGATGCCTGGGGCTATTTATGCTCCACCTACCCACCAGTGGTAGGTTTCTCATTGGCAGCTGACTGGGGGTAATCTACTTCCCAAACCCCATGTTAGAATTAGCTTCCTCTGACCACTCCTGGCACCAAGTCTTAGATTAAGTCTTCAGGAAGCAGACCCTGAGACAGAGATTCTTTTGCATGGAGGTATTTATTAGAAAGTGTTCCAAGATCAACATCTATAGGGAAATGAAAGAAGTAGGAATAGGCAGAGGGAAGAAGTGAACTGTGGGGCACAACCCATAATAAACTCTAGAGCTGAGATGGCCCTTCAGATTTGTCCTGAGTAGAGGTAAGGTAGTCAGGCCTTTATATTCCTGCATTGACTAGTCATTAGATGTGGGCTGTTCCCAGGGTTGGGGTGACCTTGGCTAGAGCTGCTGACTTTGGTGGAGGTCAGTTCCTAGAGGGTCACTCGGTTGGGGGCCATTAACCTCCCAACACCACCGGCAACTGGGAGTACTCAGTTCTGAAGGAAGGATCAAGGTTATACACGGCAGATCCACTTCAAGAATTTCAAATTGGGAAATTAACATAATCAAATTCTGTCTTTACAATAATCATCCTGTCACAAGTAAGAAGAAAGAATTAAAAGAGTTCATGGCTAATTGATCATGCCATACTGATAAATACATTTTTATTTATATTTAAACTTTTATCTATATTATTTATATCTATGTTTATTCATATTTATATTTGAAAGACAACACATTTCTACCGTGGAAAAACTCCAAGGTAGGAATGGCAGTACATATATAGAAAAATATAGTCTATAAATGACAGTAATTCAGTCAGGTTATTTCCATTTCTAGCCCTCATAAATCTTAATATAATTCCATTGTTAGTCAATTCACTAAAGTGTTTTCATTCCAGTGCCATGATGCAGCTGAAGTAAAGAGGTAAGTGCATTCTTACTTAGTGATAGCAGGTTAAACAAACTGAGATTCTTATGTAAGTTTCATGAGCATCGGGATATGGAGAGAGTTATAATGGATGTAATAATAATGAGAAATAGATCTAAAGCTAATGAATAAAAGAGGGTAATGGACTTTGTGAGCACTTAGTCCCTGTTCAATCTATAGCCCTGGTGGAACATAAAGGAAGAGGAGACGTGAAATAGAAAGATGCAATAGATGTGCGAGGTTAAAAAAATTCTATCTTTTTGCTTTATGGGAGTAACCTATAAATATACATCTTGTAAGGAATATGAAATATGAAATATGGAAATTAAAATTAAAAAGTAAAAAATAAAAACATTCCATAATCCTATCACCAGAAGATAATAATTGTTAAGATCTCCATGATTTCTTTTATGAGAATACTTTTAAAAAATTCTTTATATTATGTATTATATGTGTAATATATGTATTTCCTTAATATCGTGTCATACTTTTTTTTTCATCAAAACAAATTATTTGAAGACTCTTACTTTTAATTCTGGTGTAGCATTCCATCCATCATATAAATATATCCTTTATATTGGACATTGGGGCAGTTCCACGTTTTTGTTTTGTTTTTTTTTGTTATTATAATCAGTGTTGGGAAGAATAGTGTTTTGTAGAAAAATTTCAATATAGGTCTTGTTAATTTCTGAAGAAACACTTATAAAATCAGGGATGATGGGTCAAATCACATAAGCTTTTTAAAGGCCCTTAATTAAATCACCAAATTATCTAGAAATGTGTTCCAGTTTCTATTCCCCTCAGCAATGCATGTGTACGTTCATCTAACTACACATTCTTTTCAGAATGGATAATGGTTTTAACTTTCTGCCAATGTGATAGAAATAAATGTGATTTTGTTGTTGTCGTCTTGTTTCACATTCTTTTAGTAACTAGTGCTAGCTTAGCTGTTTGAGTCTTCTTATAAATGGTGTTCCCAGAGCCACACCTGTAGGGCAGATTGGTGCTCATGTAACCCCTCAGCTAGTTCTGAGTTTCTGATGCACATTCACACTGAGCAGCTCTAGATGTTCCTAGAGAGTTTGCTGATCTGATAGGACATCAAATACTACACTTCCCAGGGTGTGAAGTGTCTATGTGTTTGGAACTGTACTGTTTTGGAGTGAATCGTGTCCCCCTTCTTTCCCCCATTTTCATGTATTGAAGTCTTAATCCCCCGTACCTCCAAATAAGACTTTATGTGGAGATAGGGTCTTTACTGGGGTAACCAAATTATAGTGAATCCATTAACTCATCAACAAAATGAAAAGGAAACCCACTGAATAAGAGAAAATATTTGCAAATCATATATCTGATAAAGAGTTAATATCCAAAATATATAAAGAATTCATGCAACTCAATAGCAAATAAACAGTCCAAATTAAAAAATAAATAGAAGCTCCAAATAAACATTTTTCCAAAGAAGACATTCAGATGGCCAATAGGTACCTGAAAAAGTGTTAAACAACACTAATCATTAGGGAAATGTAAATCAAAACCACAGCAAGATACTATGCACTTGTAAAAATGCTATCCAAAAGATAGATAACAAGTGCTGGTGAGGATGTGGAGAAAAGCAAACGCTCGTGCACTGTGAGGTGGGAATGTAAATTGGTGCAGACACTGTAAAAAAACAGAATGAAGGTTTTTTCAAAAAATTAAAAATACAACTATAATATGATCCAGCACTTGCATTTCTGGGTATTTATCTAAAAGAAAAAAACTGAAAACATTAACTCAAAAAATATCTGTACCCCATGGTCATTGCAGCATTATTTACAATAGCCAAGACATGGAAGCAACCTATGTGTTCATTGAGGGATAAATGGAAAAATAAAATGTGATATCTATATGTCTATACATAAATAATGTGATATCTATCTATCTATCTATCTAAAATGGAATATTATTCAGCCATTTTAAAGGAAATCTTGGGGCACCTGCGTGGCCTGGTTAGTTAAATGTCCACCTCTTAATCTCAGCTCAGGTCTTGATCTCAGGGTCATGAATTCAAGCCCCACATTGGGTTCCACACTGGGCTTGAAGCTTACTCAAAAAACAAGCAAACAAACAAACAAACAATAGGAAATCTTGCCATGTGTGACAACATGGATGGATCTCAAGGGCATTAAGCTAAGTGAAATAAGTCAGACAGAGAAAGACAAATGCCATATGATTTCACTTATATGGGAATCTAAAAAGAAGCAAACAAACAAACCAAACTCATAGATACGGAGATAGTTTCCAGAGGTGGGGGATGGGAGGGTGGGCAAAACAGGTGAAGGGTGTCGAAGGGTACAGACTTCCTGTTATAAAATAAATGAGTCACGGGGATGTAATGTACAGCATGGTAACTATAGTTAATACTCCTGTATTGTATAATTGAAAGTTTCTAAAATAATAGATCTTAAAAATTCTTATCACACTTAAACAAATGTTGTAAGTATGGTAATGGCTGTTAACTAGACTAAGTGATCATTTTGCATTGTGCATGGATATCAAATCATTATGTTGTACACCTGAAACAAATACAATGTCAACTAGATGTCAAATTAAAAAAAAAAAAAGTCCATCAGGGTGGGCCCTAATCTAATAAGACAACGGTCCTTATAAAAAGAAGAAATTTGGCCACAGAGACATGCACAGAGGGAAGACAATATGGAAAGACTTAAGGAGAAGACGGCCATTCACAAACCAAGGAGATCCTTGCCTCCTGGCCCTTGGGAGGAACCACCCTTGCTGATCACTTGATCTTGGGCTTCCAGCTCCAGGACACTGAGGCAGTAAATCTCTGCTGTGGAAGCCATCAGTCCTCGGTCCTTTGTTATGGCGGCAGTAGCAAACTAATACATATACATCTCAGAATCTGAATGTCCCATCCATCTTTTTCTCCTGCACAGTTCTTTGTGCAGGACGGTTGAAGTAGAGCACCTTCAGGGAGCCTGTCCACACCTGTTCCCTGCCCTGTGGAGAATGGCCCATGTGGCTGTGGTGAGCTGTGCAAGCTTGTCGTCTCTATCCTACTGTGGCCCTGATCTACACCTGGCTGCCCAGAGCCTGCCTGTTGGACGTGCAGAGGCAGCACCTAGACCCAGACTGCAAAGTTCTGGGTCTGGGAGATCATGAGTCATGGAGGTCTCAGGGGTCATCACATCCCTTGCAGAGGTAGTCTTTTGGAAGAGAGGGGAAGGGAGAGAAACGCAGAGCCAGGAGAGTGTGGTTTGTGAGACATGAAATGGTGTTTTAGAGATTTTCTGTTCAGTTGTAACACTTGAGAGGCTGTTCTTCCTTCCTTGGTTCTATGGGCTCTATTACTCCTTTACTTCTGGTGTTTCCACAAGAACCGTCAGTCCTAGATCTTGGAGAAAAGTACAAGTTTTCTGCCTTTTCTGTGTATTCCTCAGCATTTTAGTGGAGAGAAGAGAGAGGCCGCACCAGGGACTCCTTCTCAGGAGTCATTAAAATTTTTTTTATGTTTATTTATTTATTATTTGAGAGAGACAGAGAGAGAGGGAGAGAGAGGGAGAGAAGGAGAGAGAGAGAGAGAGAGCAAGCTGGGAAAGAGCAGAGAGAGAGAGGGAGAAAGAAATCCCAAGCAGACTTCGCGCTGTCAACACAGAGCCCAACACAGGGCTTGAACTCATGAACTGTGAGATCATGACCTGAGCCAAAACCAGGAGTCAGATACTTAACTGACTGATCTACCCAGGTGCCTCTCAGGAGTCATTTTAAACCAGGTACCACAGGGTCAGTCTTGAAACAGCAACGCCTTTTAACTAAACACTACACAATTACCTTTCCTCTTTTATTTTGCAATGATTCGTGAAGATTTGAAAAACCTTCCTGTTCTCTCATAGGCCTCTATTTAAAATGTATTGTGAATGGCTAAAATAATAACCGTAATCAGGTAATAGCATCTTAACCACAGAAAAGCATGGTGAAGACTTAGTATATAAAGAACCTGTTCATGTGTGCATATATAGATAGTATTACAGATATCCACTCTGGTTTCATTATAACAAATTATTCTCTTTCCTTTATCCCTTTATCTATCTACTTCCAAACATGATTAAAATATAAGATAAAGTCTTTGTCCTCAAATGAGTCATACCTTTGTTGGAATTTTTTTAAGTCAGTGGGGAGAGGAGAAAGTCAAACAAATAATTAGAATGGTGTTTCATGTGTTATGATATATATATATATATATATATATGGACACTTAGAGCCTTGAAGTTGCTCAGGAGGCCTTTCCAGGAAAGTAACCCTTCAGCTGTGCCTTGAAGAAGGAGAACATTGTCAATTGTTTCAAATGATGAGCCTGAATGGCAAGGTCACAGGGACTGACCAGGAGACTTGAGGACAGCAGATGTGCATGGAAGGGCAGGGATGGATTTGAAGGTTCCTTCCATATCTAAAATCTTGTGGTCCCATGCTCCAAACTATGCTGATGGAACCATGAGAATCGGCTGTCATTAGGTTTTAAATAATGGTGTTGCCGTTGGTTAAGGGAAAGCAATTATGTTCTACGTAAATAGGGCAAATAACCTTTCATTATCTGTGACCCATGGCTCTGAAAGGCTGACAGCACAAATCTGTGGGCTAGTGAAATATGTTTGTCTGCAAGGTTTTCCTAACTAGAGGACGGCCAGGTAGTTTGAGGGACACTGTATTCTCTGACGTGCTCTACTGCACCTTCATTTGTGACTCAACATCATAATCCTCCAGACAGCGGCAGATTCCCTGACCTCTCCCTGTGACATAAACAGTGCCAGCATGTGCCAAGACTATCCACGCTGCCTGTGACTTTCCCAGCTCCTGAGGGTCACAAACAGCCATGCAGCAGATGTCCGGCCTCCTTGCTTGCTCAGCTGATAGCTTCTCTTTGTGGCTTATTTTTACGACCTGGCAACGCCTGAGATGATGAGAGGATACAGCCCTCGTGTATGTAAGAATTCTGGCTCTGAGGTTCAGTGAGGCTTCAGAGAGTTCCACTCATTTCCTCAAGTCCTCATGGGGCAGGGCTGGGGCTCCTGTTGACTTTAACATAATCCAAGGTTCTGTGGGCAAGTCGGTTTTCCCTGCTGTTTCTCTGCCAAAATATTAATGTTTTGCTGTGGCGGTGGTGGTGGTGGTGGTGAACTATGGGTAGGTTAATTGTTGTAGGGAAATAGGTAGATAAGAATAAGAAGAATTATCTCTCTGCAAATCTTCCCCAGCTTGTGTTTTGTAGACTCAGAAAGAGCTGAAGAGACCGGAATAGTAGGGATTAGTTTCCTGAATGTTCAGAGAAGAGTTAAAGGGCACAAAGCTATGCTCTGAAGGAAACAGGGCTCAGGAGGAGCTGGTGGCTCTGGAAGGCAGGTTCTTACTGCACAATTATAAAGCATCCCAGTGAGAAATAGAGAAGGAATTGGCAGAGAAGTGACATTAAAAAAAAAAAAAAAAAAAAAAGAGTGGCATGCATGATCCCAAAGTATAGCTCCAAAATGGACAGAGGTGTCTTCATCAAGGATAAAGATCATAAACGTGTGATTTTTTTAAAATTCAGTCTTGATGATGTCACTCCTTCTTAAAGTCCCATTCTCTGTGGAAAACAATCTCAAACTAGTTCACTTGGTATGTAAGATGCTGTTGAACACCATGTCCATTCCCCTGTCTCCTCCCCCCAGCCTATGTGTTCGATGTGTTAGGGGAGTCACTAAAAGTGACAGTTACAAAACCTGTTCCTAACCTATAGCATCCTTTGCACTTTGGGTGGTATGATGTCTGCTCTTCTTATTAGATTCTTTCTTTAGTCTGTACCATGCTTATATTAAGAAATCAAATGTTAAAAGAATAAATAGAATATAAAAATGCCCATTAGGTTTCTTCATGTAGACAATTGCTAATAATTTATAAATAATTTAATTTATATTGTGCTAGATTTCTACGTATATGCTGCTATCATTGTATTAAATAAAATTGTGCGTATGTCTGCACATAATGTATATAATTTATATATATATTTATGCATATATATGTGTAAATATATGTATTATATATATATATGAAATTATAGGAATATATTCTTACAATTTTCTTCTTATCCCACCTAATATGACATTTTGAGCATCTTCCCATATTCATACACAAAGCTTTTTTTTCATTTATTTAATTTATCTTTGATTACTATTGTTTTTCATTTTAGAGAGAGAGTGTGAACAGAGGAAGGAGCAGAGGAGAAAGAAGGAGAATCTCAAGCAGGTATCACACTCAGCATGGAGCTTCACACAGGGCTTGATACCATGATCCTGGGATCGTGACCTGAGCAGAAATCAAGAGGGAGACATTTAACCAACTGAGCCACCCAGGTGCCTCTGTTCTAACAGCTATATTATAGCTGCATGCCTTGTTTAACCAACCCCTCTTAAATCTCATTTAAGGGTTTTGAATTTATCCATACAATAAACAAAAACATATTTGCATGTATATTTTGTGCAAATGTAAGTTTATTTTTATTATTTATTTTTTCATTTATTTATCCAACATCTATTTATGAAGCATTTATTCATAGAATCTGCTTAAAGCTTGCCTGTGTTATGAAGCCTAAAACTCCCACTCCCTAAACTAAGGCAGAATCCAGTCTCCCATCTCCCTGTTGATACATTTTTGTGTCTTTCCGTCCTTTGGGACTGTGAGTGTTGTCATGGTAACAATGTTACCATTGTTCCGATTTCCCAAAAATACAATCAAGGTAAATCTTGAGATTATAGATTACGAAACTGAGTACTTCCCCAACAAACTCTACCCTGTTATTTCAAGCTTTTCAAAGAGAGGGATCTTTATGAGTTAGAATGGATTATGTAAAACCATGCCTCATTAACCACCTTTCTTGGAAGCTTTCCTACATGACAAATACAGATTAGGGAATGTTGTAGATAGAGACTATCTTGATTTCAGCAAAACACTTGAGATTAAAAGAAAAAGCAAGAAACAAAACTAACATGCTTATAAAGGAAAAAATGCATTCAATAATTGTATCAATAGGTAAATTTATAACTAATTGAACAACTGGATCTAAAGAGTAGAGATTAATAAATCAACATCAACCTCAGGGAGATAAACTATAAGGGTCTGGCTCCATCCTGCACAGAGTGAAGTAGCAAATGTCTTCCCTAAGCCTCCTGCAACAGAATTATGCAAATGCTAAGTATTTAACTCTTTTTTAGGAGAGCTTCCATTTGTTTAGCCTGTGGTTTCTGGGACATACTGATACAACACGAATGAACTGGTTAGATTATGTATCTGCTCCATTTTAACTTCCATATTTTTTATTTCTATTTTTTTGCCTGAATTGATTAGACAAAACTAGATTGTGATGATTCAGATATTTCAATGCTGAAAAAAACATCTATCATAGCCCAGTGTTTTCTCCTTTATTGCTTTAACCATTAAAAATAAAGTATATTGAGATTTAAATTCACATGGAGTTGTAAGAAATAATACAGAGAGAAGAACCTGTTTGCACAGTGTCCCCCATGGTGACATCTTGCATAACTATAGTATAACATTATTGTCAGGAAATTGACATTGATAGTAGCAATCAACCTTATTCAGATTTCACCATTCACGTATATTCATTTGTATGTGTGTGTGCGTGTGTGTGTGTGTTTAGTTCTATACAATTTTATCACATCTGTAGGTTCATGTGGCTTCCACTACAGACAATATATAGAACTGCTCCATCACAAGGATCCCTTGTGCCAGCTTTTATGGTCATAGCCCCTCCCTGTTCCCACTCCTTAGCCTCTGGCAGTTACTAATTTGTTTTCCATCTCTGTAACCTTGTCATTTCAGGAATACTACATAAAATACTTTTGAGACTAGCATTCTTCACTCAGCCTAATTTCCTTCACATACAACCATGTGATTTCTTGTTATCAATAAATAGTTCCCTCTTTTTATTGCCAAAGGTGTGGATATACACAATTTGTTCAACCATTTACACAATGAAAGCTATTTGGGTTCTTTCCAATTTTTAGCAATTACTAGTAAAGTGGGCATGAACAATCATGTATGGAGTTTTGGGTGAATTTAAATTTTCATTTCTTTGGGTTAAATGCCAAAGAGAGCAATCACTGGGTCAGGTGGTAAGTGCATGTATATACTTTATAAAGTATTCTTCTCTTTTCCAAAGTGGCTTTACTGTTTTACATGTCTGCTGGCAATGTATGAAAGAATTGATTTCTCTGTATTCTCACTAGTATTTGGTGGAGTTATTTTTATTTTAGTTGTTCTAACAGTTGTACAGTAATAGCTCATTGTGGTTTTAATTTACATTTCTCTAATGGCTATTGATGTGAACATTTTTTCACTTGACATATATATATATATATATCCCCTTTGGTGAGAAGTCTTTTGCCCATTTTCTAATTGGACTCTTTGACTGTTTTTGTTGTTGAGTTTTGAGAGCTCTTTATATATTATAGATATGAGTCCTTTGCCACATATGTGGTTTGTAAATTTTTCTCCCAGTCTGGGGCTTGTCTTTTCATCTTTTTAACAGGGTCTTTCACAGAGCAAAAATTTTTTTTGATTTTGATAAAATTTAGTTTATCAATTTTCTCTGTTATGCATTACACTAATATAGATGACTTACTTAAAAAAAACACTTTGATTTTAAAATAGTTTCAGGTTTACAGAGAAATTTCATAGAGAAAATTTCACAGAGTTCCCACATATCCTTCATCTGGTTTCTGCTGTTATTAATATATTATTGTCACTGTGGTAGACTAGTCACAACTAGAAAACCAACATGACAGTATTACTATGAACTAAATGCCACACTTTATTTGATTTCACTAGTTTTTCTTAATTTCTTTTTTTTATTGTCTAGAATGTAAATCAGGACATCACCCTAGATTTAGTCATCATGTCTTCTTTGTCTTGTCTGACGTGTGATAGTTTCTCAGACTTTCCTTGTTTCTCATGACCTTGGCAGTGTTGAGGAGAGCTGGTTAGGTATTTTGTACACTGTCCTTCCATTCATGTTTGTTTCATATTTTTTTTTTTCTCATGGTTAGACTGGGGTTGTGGGTTTTGGAGAAAATTATATTAAAGGTATGTGCTCTCAACACCACTTATCACTGACCGTGTTGACCCTATTCAGCTGGCCAAGGTAGTGTTTGCCAGTTTTCTTCACTGCAAAGCCTCCATACCCTTCTGTGCTCTCTGAAGGCAAGTCACTAAGCACACCTTCTTGGTGTGGTGGCTGGGGATGGGAGTATCTAGATTAATGACCTGGAATTCTTTTGTACAGGAGGTTTGCCTCTTTCTCCCCAGTTATTTATTTATTCAATCATTTCTTCATATTTCTATGTATTCATGGTTAATTTCAACATTACATTATAATCTAATACTATCTTATTTGTTTCATATCAGCTCCTGACATTAAGAGGTCTTTCAGATGGGCTCCTGTGTCCATTTGATATGCCTCATCCTTATCTTTTGAGCACTTCTTTACTTTGTGACATTTCTAGCTGTTCCAGGTTTATTTTTGCATATTCCAAGCCACAATAGAATCAGCCAAGACTGGGTTCCTTTAATCAGACAGTAGGAGTAGAACTCAATCTGGGTGTTGAGTGTGGTTCACTTTTTGAGTAAGTGTGACCTGTGACGTCATAGATAACATAACATTCTGTGAAATGAAAACAAAATTAGATGGATTCCTTCCCCGTTATTCTTGAGATTATGCATGAGAACTTATGATTTGTCTTGAGTTTGCTGTACTATGACCAACTGCCCTCCTTTAATGGGACTCAGTGTTCCCACTATTAAGAACTTTTAGGTGAAAACTGAGAGTGATGTCACATCAGACTGTGATGGCCACATATGACTGTGATGGTTGTGACTTGTAGCTATCTTGAGACCATGAAGGATGCCAATCTACAGAAAAAGATGACATGGTACATATAGCAGATCAAAAAGGGAAAGAACTGGTTTTTTTATGACTTCAGTGAGCCAGTTCTTGACGTGCTCTACTTTGGAATATTTTGCCATGTGAAATAATAATGATTAAATACCATATTTTCAATTTCTATTCCAAACAATATAAGGCATTCTGCCTAATATAATGTAACATAACATAACATAACATAACATAACATAACATAATAATAATAATATAAGGCATTCTGTTGCTACTGATGTGTATGTTGACTTAAGCCTCAATGTAAGCATGCCCTTTGAGATTCAGAGCTCATGTATTACTGATATTATTATTATTATCATTAATTAGTATTCATCTAAATATTTGTGATTTCAGTGTCATTTTGTGACTGCTCTTCCTTAAAAAATGCAGTCTTTGCATCAGCATGTATAGAAATTCATTCACTAACTTGTTCAGTCTTCTATCTCTTCATTCATTTTTCAACAATTGCTGAGCATTGACAATGGGCCAACATTGTGTTAGGCTCTGGGGATACAAAGATGATTACTGGACACCTCCTGCCTCTGAAAGCTCACAGTTCAGGGAAGGAAACAGTGGTGTAAACAACGGAAATGACATCAGTGATGGGGCAAGCAAAGTGAAATAAACCTTCGGAGGATAGAGCATATATTTTCTAAGGATGGAAAGGGATATTTTGTGAATGGGTTGGAATTTGTTGAGTGTGGGTTCTTTTGACAAGAAAGAGCAGAGAATGGGATTTTAGGCTGAAGGAAATGCAGGGACAAAGTGTGGAGATGGAAATACAGTCTTCTTTGGAGAAAGGCAAGCAGTGAGATGTAGCTGGAGAAGAGTGGGAGATGGGCTGAGATGGAAAAGGAGGTTGGTAATATTAAGTGAGACTCAACTGTGGAGGATTTGGAAGACCAGGTTGAGGATTTTGGATTTTTGGATTTCACTTGTGGTTTAAATCTCTTAACAAATAGAAATAATGTAACTTTCTCAAGGATTTATCCTGCTCTTCAAAAAAGATGCTGTGCCTGGCTATGTAAACAAAGAGCACAGGCCGCAATCATATTTCACGGATTCATGGTAAATAATGTTAAAAATCCTGTTACAAATTCTTTGGGGAATGAAGTACTCTTTTCTTTCTCTTCCTTCTCCTTTTCTTCTTCTTCCTCTTCCTTCTTTCATGCAAATCTTTGTTTTGGTATGTTGGTTTTATTTAGAATTTTTGTTTGTTTGTTTTAACTGAAAAGAGCAAATATTCAACTTATACTCATATACAATTGGAAAAATATTTTCTCTCTAGAAGACAATTATTTGGCATCCAAAATCCCAGTTGGTTTTATGTAGCCTTAGATCCTTTAGATTTAAGGTATCATTTCCTATGTAAAAAGTAGTTAGTGATGCTATCATTGCCTTTTTAAAAATTATACATGAGATTATGGTAATGGTAGTGTTCTTCAAATAGAACATCTGGGGATACTGGCAAACCAGATGGAGGATGAATCCTTGATAGATATGCAACCTACGGCGAAACTTTGAGAGCTTTTTAGGATTTGTTTCATTCTATGAATCTCAATGCTATTTTAATGCCATTGTTGGTTTAACTTCTTTTTTATTGAGTAATAAAAATGAGGAGAAATGGTTCAATGGAGCTTATAAAAAAAAATCTATGCTTCAACTAACATGGCAAACAATTCATAACATCTTTTTTATATTTTGTAGGGTAGGGATGTACAAATTATCATACTTTAAATGTATGGAAGTGATCTTTTTTTTTTTTTTTTTCTTTTTCTTTTTTATTTATTTATTTATTTATTTTTTTATTTTTTAATATATGAAATTTACTGTCAAATTGGTTTGTATGGAAGTGATCTTGAGGCAGGTAAGAGTCAAGTACATGTCAAAACAGTACAGTGTTGTGTATGGCATTGTCCTAGTTTCTTTTTCTTTTTTCTAACTCCTATAGAAGTAGATACTCTTTACCAGTGAAATCTTGATCACTTTCCATACTTTTCCCTGGTGTCTCTGGCACACATGACAACCTTAGTTGTTGAGTTGGTGTCAGTTCCTAGTGGGATGCAATGCTACTGACTGCTGGCACATGATTAGACAATGGTTTGGATTTGAGAATTTTTTTTTTTCCAGGGCTTTTTATTTTTTATTTTATTTATTATTTTTTTTCAATATATGAAATTTATTGTCAGTTGGTTTCCATACAACACCCAGTGCTCATCCCAAAAGGTGCCCTCCTCAATACCCATCACCCACCCTCCCCCCCCCCTCCCCCAATCAACTCAGTTTTTAAGAGTCTCTTATGCTTTGGCTCTCTCCCACTCTAACCTCTTTTTTTTTTTTTTTTTTTTTTTCCTTCCCCCTCCTCCATGGGTTTCTGTTAAGTTTCTCAGGATCCACATAAGAGTGAACACATATGGTATCTGTCTTTCTCTGTATGGTTTATTTCACTTAGCATAACACTCTCCAGTTCCATCCACGTTCCTACAAAGGGACATATTTCATTCTTTCTCATTGTCACGTAGTACTCCATTGTGTATATAAACCACAATTTCTTTATCCATTCATCAGTTGATGGACATTTAGGCTCTTTCCATAATTTGGCTATTGTTGAGAGTGCTGCTATAAACATTGGGGTACAAGTGCCCCTATGCATCAGTACTCCTGTATCCCTTGGGTAAATTCCTAGCAGTGCTATTGCTGGGTCATAGGGTAGGTCTATTTTTAATTTTCTGAGGAACACTGCTTTCCACACTGCTTTCCAGAGTGGCTGCACCAATTTGCATTCCCACCAACAGTGCAAGAGGGTTCCCGTTTCTCCATATCCTCTCCAGCATCTATAGTCTCCTAATTTGTTCATTTTAGCCATTCTAACTGGCGTGAGGTGATATCTGAGTGTGGTTTTGATGGATTTGAGAACTTTTGACGCAAGCTATTTTAGATATGATTTCTCCAGATTAGTCCTTTACTCTCTGGAAGTTTCTCAAATTCAGATAGGCCAATAATTTGAGAAATGAGAATCCCAAGAACATCTTGGCCTTCATGTCTGAACCTGGTAGCTGCTCCTGGGGGTGGTTGACAGACCATGCCTTGAAGATGCAAAGAGAATAAACCCATGTAGCTTGGAGACCATAGTCAATGCTTGTAATTGGGCTCAAATGCCTGCTGGAAGCCACATTCTATTGCAGAATTCAAAGAGATTGGCAAGCTTTGGGGCAGTGCAATAAAATCCAGGGAGTAAAGTCAACATTATAGAGTTAGGAAAAACTGTGACAAACACTAATTTCAGTAGAAAACACAAGTTCAGAGAGATATTGATAAAGAGAGGGCTTGAATATTCTTCTCTTTCACATAGATGTTCAGACCCAGGCAGAATAAAAACCAATCAGAGATCTTCTGTTTGGTTTTGTTTGGTTTGGTTTGGTTTTCTGGGTAAGATTTTCAATATGAAGCCAGCCACTTCATTTGGCAGATGGAATAATTCAAGGAGGCTGTGACCTACCTTGGTTACATAACTGGAGCAAGTGGGAAAACAAAGGTTTTCCCTTGTGTTACTTTCCTTCTATGAGAATGTGTGGAGGGCACTGTGGGGTGTGGCAGGGAGAGCAATGGATGACACACTGAATTTAAATATTAGTTCTGACATCTCAGCCATGATCTCTGTCTTTTGTAAAAATGAGAATAATAACAGTTTTTTTTTTGCGAGGGGGAGGAGACAGCTGTGTGAAAATTAAATGAAACGATGGATAAAGAATCCCCAGGGGCGCCTGGGTGGCGCAGTCGGTTAAGCGTCCGACTTCAGCCAGGTCACGATCTCGCGGTCCGTGAGTTCGAGCCCCGCGTCAGGCTCTGGGCTGATGGCTCAGAGCCTGGAGCCTGTTTCCGATTCTGTGTCTCCCTCTCTTTCTCCCCTCCCCCGTTCATGCTCTGTCTCTCTCTGCCCCAAAAGTAAATAAACGTTGAAAAAAAAAAAAATGAAAAAAAAAAAAAAAAGAATCCCCAGTATGAGACGTAACACAAGATAAGACACAACAAATGACAACTAATGCTATTAATATGTGCCAAGATTTTAAAACCTTATGATATAAGATGGGAATGGATAGAGCTTCAGGTGCTAAGTCACAAGCCACCGACTAGTGCCTCTCAGCCTAGTGTTGGGAGACACCTGCCAGGCTATTTAGGACATCTTATAAAGACACAGGGGATGGCTCTTCTGAAAAGTCTCTGTTGTGGAATGATAAATTATGGATATTTCTTTACAGAGAATATTGAGCCTCCAGCAAATAAACCTTTTTCATAACTGTGTCCAATTGGGAAGAGTAATCACATACATAATGAGCTAGGGAAAGAGGGAGGTGAAGGAATAATCTGGAGCATTACAGACTCCAGAGTTCAGGATGAAAGCATTTTGGAGCTCTGATGAGCAGAGATGGGGACCTCTATTCACTTTGCTTTTTTATTTAATTTTTATTGAGATATAATTGCCATATAACATTATATTAGTTTCAGGTATACAACATAACCATTCGGTACATGTACTTATTGCAAAATGGTCACCATAGTAAGACCAGTCAACATCCATCCTCTTAACTTTAAATATTCCTTCAAGAACAGGCAAAATTAAAGGTAAGCATTTATTCCCACTAGAAGAGACCAGGAAAGGAAGTAAATTGATCTAGAAATCTTTTGTTTACCCCATCTCACAACATTGGGAGCAAGAAGTTCTATCTAAAAGGATTCAGTTGGTAGTGTTATTGTCAATGACATTCCATGCATTTTCAGAAGTACTAGAGAGATGAAGGCTTGGGCATTCTCCTTTCTGAGACTCTGTGGTGTATGCTGATTAAAAAGGAAATTTCAACCTGCATTTCTAAAGGACTGCAAAAACAGTCTTACGCTTTTGTCTTGTTCTCCCATCATTCAAGTATTTTTCCTCCACTCCCATTTTAACTGCAGGAATCTGGCTGAGACAGTTCTGCATAAGGGAGTGCTTCTACTTTGTCTTCCATTAAACAACATATTAATTCAGAGCAGATTGTTGAGTTAAGAAGGTGATTGAACTATAAGCTCAAAGCCTTGCTCTCTCCATGCCTGTTTTGAACCCTTCTTCCACCTCTAATTTCTATTTTCCTCTATGTTTTGTCATGTTAACCTCTGAGATCTAAACTATCTTTATAATAATCAAGAGCAGGGAAATTTCAGGGGTAGTTTATCTTCAGTTGAAGTATACTAAAGTGGTAGATTTCTGATTTACTGGTTAGGGAGATAAAGAATTTTGACTTCTGGTATCTATTTTCCACTTGAATTTGGATTATGCCCATGTTTTGCAGGGTGATGATATCATCATCCAAAATTTTTGAACTTTTACATACACTTTTGAGACATTCAGAGAAAGCATGCAACCTTTTTTGTTTGGTTGTATGTTTTGTGTTTGGAGAATTCGGTGGATTTGTACTGGTTATGTATTGGCTTGTTATGATTTCAAAACTACTTATTTATGACTTAAGTGAAATTGTTTTGATCTACATGAAGTTATTTTGATCAAAGGTGAATTTGGGAGGCTGTGTCAGAGTGATATCGGCAGAGCTGTACTATCAAATGCTTATCGATATGCACATATGGAAGAGTCAAGAAGGACACAATGGACATTAACACCTGGAATTTGTGAGGGCTTCCCTAAAGTGTTCAGTCAGGACAAGGCTACTCTTCCCTGATCTACATAGTTCTCTGAAGATCTTGAGACACTTATTCCTGCCATGGTCAGGCTACTCTTGGTTGGCATTGGTGTTAAACTGAGCAGTAGTCCAAGGAAGAGAAGGAGCATCTGTTTCTGCCTTGGTGAAGCTACTCTTCATATGGGCAGTGGTACAAGCCATGTAAGCATCCTTGGATAATAACCTTCAGAGAAGCCCACCTAGCCTGCCAATCCTGATGGCCCACTAGCTACATGCCCCAGCAGGGAGGGACCTAGGTTGGCAGCTGATACCCAGCTTCTATTTGGAAGGACTAACTCTATTGAAGACTAAATCTGTAGAAAGGTTCACCTCAACTAAACATGGACTTTATTTCTTTCATCTCCCCTTTGCCTGGAACAATAATGTAATTAATCTATCATTGGTTTAGAGTATGTTATTTCTTTATTGGATTATTAAGAGACATTATTCTGTATACTATTGGCTTATGAGATATTGCTATAATAAATTATAATTCCCACAGTGAACGTGTGTTAAATAAGTTATTGGTGAAGACAAATCTCAGTCTCTGGGCATAATTTGGCCTGAACAAAACACTCCTGGAAGAAATATGAACACCATTAACTTTTTTTTTTTTTTTTTTTTCACTCACCGTAAAGTTCTAGGAGGTGGTTAACTCACACCGTTGTGTTAAAAAATGGAAGACCTGGATGACAAAGTGATTTGCTATTTCTCAAAGTGGGTGGAAATTCATTATGAGTGTTTTAAAAGATGGTAAAAAATCACTTAAAATGAAGCATTCAGCTAAAAATGATTCCTTTCTTGCTATAAATCCATATATAAATCTCAAAAACTGTCATAAACACCAGCAGCACTTTTTGAGTTTATAATAATCTCAAATTATAACGATGTTCATTTTCTTTGGAACTGACATGATTTGACAATCATACAACTGCCAGTTTTAGCAAATTAGTAACTATATCCAATATTAAAAATAAGCATTTAAAACCACCAGTAGAATTGAGGCATTAAATTTTATATTATGCAAAACTTTTCGAAGGTTCTTCTGAAATTATTTAAAAATTCACTTTTTATGGACACCTTGTTTTTAACACTTGACTAAAGCAATTTTAAATATTATAAATAAAATTCTTTTTCAGCTGAGGCCATGAACGGAATTGGTTCTGAGTGTTATAAATTGACTGAGGCATAAATCGTCACAAAGTAGTGTTTGAAATAAGCACTGTAATAACTCAGCTTTAACAACCTAGTCATAAGCAACATCCCGCAATACATAATGGGCACTAGTGTTTCACAACTGTATTAGTAAATCTTGATGGAGACTTTTGAACATTCTGGTAAGCATTGTAGTCCTACACCCAACTTCAGCATTCAGTTTACAACTTTTGTGTTAAACATGTGCCCCTGCCCTTGAAGAAGTTAACCATTCTCCTTCTCCTAATTATAGCAATGTTCTCTGAAATTTATGTTGGTGGCCATGTCATCGGCTGATGTACGTGGTACCTCATCCCATAGATGAGTTAGTTAACTTGTTCTAGACATTATCAAGGTTGAATCGCACCATTTCCATTATGCCATTTGAAGTTATTGATTGGGAAATAGTTTCCAGCTTTCAGGCATATAGTGTGATTTATAGGTCAATTAATACCTTACAAGGTGGTACTCATTGTCATATCACGCACAGATGCTTATTACATTCTTCCTTTGTGACAGTATTACACCGATCATGTCTGCCAAATGGATGGTTAGACAGGAGGTCAGATTGAATCAAGTCACACAGTTTCCCATCTGGTGTCTGATTCACTCTGTGAAGCTGCTGGAAACAAAGAGGGTCTACAGATGACTGTTGCTAAAACATGGCCATAAGTATGAGTTTTCTACCGAAGGATGTCAGTGTGAACAGTGACATTGCCCACGGCTCCAATCCATGTTTGTGAAGAAGCCTAATATGAATGCTGGTGGCCTAACGTTTCCTGACAGCAAACACTGTCAAACATCAGTACACATTAGTAAGGGAGATGGTAGCGTGCTCTAAGACCAGGCAGTTATTTATGGCAGGGTTCTGAAACTGTCATGACTGGACATAGAAATTCTAGACTAAACTGGAAGGATACTGAGAGATCCTGAGGATCCATGTCCATTCGGACTGCTGTAATGAAAATGCCATGGGCTAGGTGGCTTATAAGCAGCAGAAATTCATTGCTTACAGTTCTGGAGGGTGTAAAGTCCAAAATCAAGGCTCTGGCAGATTTAGTGTCTGGACTTTTCCATTCACTGGGCTTCCCCTTCTCACTGTGTCCTTGCATGGTAGAAAGGGTTGAGCAAATTCTAGCCTCTTGGTACAAGGGCACTCATCCCATCCATGAGGGCTCCACCCTAGTGACTTAATCACTTCCTAAAGGTTCCACTTCCAAATACCTTAATATGCAGGATTAGGTTTCTGTGTATGGAAATTGGTGGAGGGGGGAGACATATTCACTCTGTAGTATCCTTTCAACCATGACTGTCAAAACTTAGAGATGGTAAGTATTTCATCTCCTCTCCTCCATTTAAACACCCCCTAGTCATGGCAAATCCACGACAGCAGTAACTCTTTTGATCCCTGAAATGTGCTGCCCATAGCTCAGATACCCTTGAAAGTCTGCAAATTTTAATTTATGCTGATTGCAATCCACTCCTCAACTCCCAGGAAAATTCTCTATCATCTTACCCATTGACAGTTATTTAATCTTGGGGCCCCTGGATGGCTCTGTTGGTTAAGCATCCCACTCTTGATTTTGGCTCAGATCATAATCTGAATGTTCATGAGATTGAGTCCCCAGTCTGACTCCATGCTGGCAGCAGAGGATTCTCTCTCTCCATCTCTCTCTGACCCTCTCCGGCTCATGCATGTCCTGTCTGTCTCTCAAAATCAATAAAATAAACTTAAAAAAGAAAGTTATTTAATCTTATTTTATTGAGTGAACTAACTAATGAATGAAAAAAATCAAAATTTTCATGAGACTTTCAATGTATTAACTGAATAATTCTGGTAAAAGTGGCTTTGAGGTCAATAAGCACATGAAAATATGCTCAATATTGCTAATCATTAAGGAAATGAAAATCTAAGCCATAATGAGATATCACTTACCACCCCTTTGGGTGTTATTTTAAAAACCCTTGAAACAACAAGTGTTTATGGGGATGCAGAGAAATTGGAGCCCTTGTGCATTGCTGGTGGGAATGTAAAGTGGTATAACCACTGTGGAAAACAATACTGTGGTTTCTCAAAAAATTAAACTTAGAATTATCATAAGACCTAGAAATTCCAATTCTGGGTATATACCCAAAAGAATTGAAAGCAGGTACTCAAACATGTATTTGTACACCAATGTTCATAGCAGCATTATTCACAACAGCCCATGTTCATCAATGAATGGATGGATAAATAAAATGTGGTATATTCATACAATGCAATATTATTTACTCTTAAGAAAGAATGAAATGTTAATGCATGCTACAACATGAATGAATCTTGAAAACATTATGCTAAGTGAAATAAGCTAGACATAGATGAACAAATATTATATGATTCCACTCCCATAGGTACCTAGAGATGTCAAATTCATTGAGACAGAAAGTAGGATAGAGGTTACGAGGCACTAGGGGGAGGGAGGGACGTGGAGTCATTTATTGGTACATAGTGTCGATTTGGAAAGATACAAAATTCTGGAGATGGATGGTGGTGATGGTTGTACAACAGTGTGAACATACTAAATGCCACCAAATTGTATACCTAAAAATGGTTAAAATTGTAAACCTTAAAAAAAATAGCTTTGAGGCTCAGTCAGAATCTTAGAAAGAGAATGGCTTTTAAGTCAGTCCATCTAGGTTTGACTTCTATTTTTCTGGATGACTCTGACTTTGCCGGGCCCCCCTTTCTTGCACAGGCCACTTCTAAGGTATAGGAATGGCCCTAGTAATGTGTTCACCAAGGCATGTATTTTCCAAAATTTGCAAATGTAAACTTTTCATCCCAGTTGGTCAAGGCCACTTTCTCTTCCCACTTTGTTTTCTTCTGCTGTCATACTTTCATGTCAAATGCCATTGCCAGGGGAGCAGGCAGTTTTGGGATGCAGATAAGCAGAAGTTGAAGGAGGGGCATATTTGATCTAGTTTTAGAGGGACACGTTTACCTGCTTTTGCAGTCAGTTCTGCGCATTGTTCCCGTATTTCCAGGAGTCCCAGCCATAGCATTGGCTTCAAGGCATGTTCCCTGGGTCAACTTACTTCAGCAGGTTGGTCACAGGGAGGTGGGGGCTAGATGTCACATGGCAAAAATATGACATCCATGGTATCTGGCATGGAAAGTACATAAGACTGGAGCCAGAAGGGCTAATCATTTCCAATTCAAAGAGAATCTAAGATTAGCCTTTGAGTAAGGAAATTTGAAAAACCCTGAAAGTTTACAGCTCATGTTAAAAAGAAACTTGGTAAAAATTTTTGTAAATTTGAAAACAGTCCTAAAACTCTACATGGCATTACCAAGACTGAGATATGATGATGAAAGAAACTTATCTAAACTGTCCATGGCAGGGGCACCTGGGTGGCTCAGTAGGTTAAGTGTCTGACTCTTGATTTTAGCTCAGGTCATGATCTCACAATTTGTGAGTTTGAGCCCCTCATTGGTCTCTGCTCTGATGGTGCGGAGCCTTCTGGAGATTCTCTCCCTCTTTCTCTCTCTGCCTCTACCCCACTCTCTCCCTCTCTCTAAAAAATGAATAAATACATAAATAAATAAATAAATAAATAAATAAATATTAAAAAAATAAGGTCTCCATGGTAAAAACAAATTTGTTCAACTATGCTGAGAAAAATAGATAAATTATATTTCTGCTCTCTCAATAGAAAACACAAAGTCATGGTCATATGGATATGAATCCATATGGATTCCAAGAGAACATATGGATAAAAAATACAGGGAGAAAGTATTACAAAAGTTGTTAGGCAGTTAATTCATGAGAATGAGTTATTTTGCTGGATTTTATGGTCTTTGTGATGTTTACTTTTAAAGTTGTAATTTCTTTTTTCATTTTGAATAAATATTCACTTTCATATCTACTTTTGTATTTGGGACTTTGTATTACAGAATGCCTAGAAATTTTTAAAAGCTTCAAACCCCATGAAATTTGGGTCTACTCTGGTGCAAGATGTAGGAGTAGCTTTTCTCAGGCTAGAATTTTCTTGGCTAAATAATGGGTAATTGTACCACCTACCAAGGTTTTTGTGCAAGTTACGTTAGGTGGTGTGAATGAGTTTCTGGCACATAGTAGGGTTTCAGTAAATGATCATTTTCTTTTCTCTCATCTGAATGCTGATGGTATAAATTTGTGATCTTAACTTCGACCTTTATATCATTTATACCTGGTTCATTATCTCTGTATTTCCCCAAGTAGGTTCTGAGTTCATTGCACTCCTACATGGTCTCAACCTCTGGTTTATTTGCTAGTCCATTTTTTGTTCTGCTGCTACAGTGATTTTTCAGAAAGGCAGATCTGATCTGAGTTAAAAATCTGACCTGCTCAGAGAACATTAATGGCTCCCTTTGAACAAAAGATAGCTGAAATGTCTCCATATGGAATTTAGAGTACTTAAAGTGACTCCTGCTTACTTTTCTAGACCTAAATCATACCTCCTTCAAATCCTATACTCCAGGCAGCCAGGTATTTGCTGCTTTCTGTCATTTCTGGTTCAGGCGAGGATGTCCTCTTCCTGCCTGTAATTCATTCATTCATCATTCATTCACCCACTCATTACAAGAATATTTATCGAGTCAGTATTTAACTTGTGCAAGACATACTAAGTATATGAACACAAGCTATGTGGAAAATTAGCTTGATGAAATGGTCACCCCCCAAACACCTTACCAGGCAAGTTGCTTAGAGGTCAGGGAACAAAGCATCTCATAGACTAGGTTAGAGGGCTCATGGCAGGGTTTATTAACCCCCAGCGAGAATGGAAAGAGAGATGAAGTAGGTCAACACAAGAGGAGGGCCATGCCATCAGGTTTGTGGACCACTTCCAGATCCCTTCTCTCTCTGCCACATTAGCTTTCCTCACTGGTGACATCATCATGAGGCCAGAGTTGAGTTTGCCACTGGACGAGATATGGCAGGAATTGGAACTCACTCTCACTGTATTGAACAGATCCACATGCATTTGCTGGCTCAAATATAGCTCACACAATGTGGTGCTGAACTTCAGCTGTGGGCTGCCTTTGTGGTTCATGGATAGAGCATATATAGGCCAGGATGGGACCACACTGGGGCCACTGATATGTGGCTAGGTTAGGGGTGACAGAGCTGTCCAGCCACAAATGGCATGATCATAATCTTGCTTTTGTAGTTCTTTTGGTCCATAAGTAACATTCCTGTGTGTTCCATCATATTTTCCATCAATTCTATGTGTCTCTGGCATGTCTTAGAGATTATGGACTTACTTAACATCTCTCATGATTTTTGCCCATATCCCATAACTACTTGCTTACTTATTATCTACACTTAACATATAGGTTCCATCTATATTTTATGAGTTATTAGCTCACTATCTGTCTTTATGCATTCCACTTATTCTGTTTTTCTTGTTCTAAAAGTCAAATACCCTTTTTTTAAATCTTTATTTTTGAGAGAGAGAGACAGACAGAGAGACAGAGAAAGCAGGGGAGCAACACAGACAGAAGGAGACATAGGATCCAAAGCAGGCTCCAAGCTCTGAGCTGTCAGCACAGAGCCCGATGCAGGGCTCGAACTCACGACCAGTGAGTTCATGACCTGAGCCGAAGTCGGACACTCAACTGACTGAACCACCCAGGTGCCCCAAAAAGTGAAATACTCTTAAACAATATTGCAAATGCACAACATACCAGGAGAAATACAATTTTCAGGAAGCTTGTGGGAGAGAAGTATAAGTGGCCATACTTATAGGCTGTCCTTGCCACATATGAAGTGAGGCAGACATGTACAGAATCACTCCTGATTTGGCCAGGGATTAGAGCAGGCTCCCCACAGAAGAGAATTATGGAGTCAGGATAGTGGGAATAATCCAGGCTGGTAGGGCTAGTGCAAAGGCCCCTTTGGAGAGTTGCAAGTCATTGCCTCTGGCTGGTGCATGAATCCTACATGAGGAGCAGAAAACATGTGACTAGGAGAGATTGCCAAGGAGCTTCTGTGATTGGCCTTGAGTGCCTTGCTAAGGAACTTGGAGGTTATCATCACAGGCCCCGGAGGAGCTGTGAAAGAATTTTTAGTCTAGCTTTCCCTCTCTTGACCTTCAAACTCTTATCTCTACCTGGGGTTGTTAATTTTATGTGTTGGCTTGGCTGAGCCAAGGCACTCAGATATTTGGTCAAATACTCTTCTAGATGTTTCTGTGAAGGTGTTTTTCGGTTGCGATTAACATTTAAATCAGTAGACTTTGAGTAAATGCAGATTACCATCCATAATATGGGTGGGCCTCATCTAATCAGTTGAAGGCCTTAACAAATAACAAACAACAAAACTAAAAAAACCCTAAAGTGACCTCCCTGAACAAGAAAGAATTCTTCCAGCAAACAGAGTTTGAACTGGAACTTTAGCTTTTCCTTAAGTCTTCAGCCTGGCAGCCTACCCTGCAGATACTGGACTTGCCAAATTCCTTAAAATAAACCTCTCTCTTTATATATTCTTACATCCTATTGGTTCTAGGTCCTGATTCAAATATTACCCTATTTGTACAATCTCTCTGGCTCCACATTAGTCACTTCCTACTCAGCAGCTCCTATAACATTTTCTGGGTAACACTGTTCAGGACTCATACACATGATTCATATTTATTTACATCTGTCTCTCCCATAAAACTGCGGGTAACTTGGGGACCAAGTTGTATTCATCATTGAAGTCCCTGAGACTAATAGAAGCTGCTACTAAAAAAGATGCTCAATAAATATTTATTGAAAAAATGAAAAAAAATGGAATGATACACTACGTGCAGTTGCGGTATCCACAGCAATTGGAATGCATGGCGCGTAGCAGGCAATGGCTGAATATCCATGATGGCGATGTTAATACCCTAGGCACCTATTTGCCATGTTATGATAAGCTGGACACTAGTCTACCTTCTAAAAATACTGTGGAACCTGAAAGGGCTCATACAAATTTATTTTTATTAAATTAAGGGTTTCTGCCAAAGATTTCTAGAATCAGCCATGTCTCAAGTTACTTTCTCCATCATAAACCCCTCTGCCTTGGCTACACTCCCCCTACCCGTCCCCGCCCCCACCCCCACGCCCGCCTCAAACCTTCAGGTCTTTTTAGTGCCAAGACAATGGAGGGCTTGTACCTGGGCAGAAGGAGAAAGTGAATGTAGCAAATGGGAGCCGGAAGGTAGCAGGGCCTTTTATGGAGACCTGGAGGTCACTGTTGAAACCAGTCAAATGCAGCAGCTTCAGTTGCTGTGACCCCTTCCCAGCTCTCTGTGACCTTTCAGCTCCCTTTTGAGAAACATAGAGTTCCTGGGAACTGCTTTCAACGTGCTGTGCTTTGAAATAATCATATGGGCTAATCTAGTCCCAAGCAGGCCTTGGGGGAAGGCTCAGGGAAATATAATAGGCTGGGAGAAAACAGGGTAATAAATCACAAATTTTGACATCGTACAATTCAGAGAGATGACTAAAGCATGTTTGTAATTTATTTTCCCCTTAAAAAAAAAAAAAAAAGGAGTTACTTCTTGCAGTGTGAACACCAGATCGCTAAAAATAAGTTACTGACTTATTTGTCACTGAAGATATGGGCACATCAACATCTACAGGAAATTTGAGTCTCCTGGGGTGGATGCCTTCAAAGGGAAGACAATAGAAGTCGGAACAAAGACAAATCACTCTTCATTGGGCTTTCCAGCAGAGCAGATCCCGAGAGAGAAAATGGCAGGGAAAAGGGACTTCAGGGTTCTGCGTTCTGATTCCCTCTCAAAGCGATTCTTTGCATCCAGAGCCCATCTGTGGCTCCCACACCAGGGGCTGGATACCTCATTCGGTCTTGCATGATTTTCTCCCCTTGCGATTCCTCCTATGCTTTTTATTATATTTCTTTCTACCCAAAGCAATTTTTCGATACTGTTAGCCAGATGGAGATTGGTGGGAGAGAGGGGATCCCACAAGATGAACAAACAAACCAAGATACAAGCCCAAACCCCATCCTACCTTCTTGAAGGCCTGGCTGCCAGCAACTTCCTCTGGCAGGTGGCTGCAGATGCTAAAACCTCTTGTAAGCATTTCCACTCTGTAAATGGGACCGCAAAAGGCAAATCAGTGGAAGCAGGATTTATGTTCCCGAGTGAGCCTGCACATGTCCTTCCCTTCCTAACCAAGAGCTCAGGAAGTAGGTGAGGAGGTGGAAGGATAGAAGCAGAGCCATGAAGCAGCTCTGCCCCACATCCACGAGGTGCTGCTGGCTGGTTTAACCTCTTAAGTGCCTGCTCAGATGCACGACAGCTGTCGACAGAGTCACCAACCGTGAGATATATAGGACACTTATTTTTGGAAACATGCTCTATATCTGAGAGCACTCATGATGAAGAGATTCAGCCAGATGGCAGAAACTCAGTCACCCGCCCCTGCAAAATCTCCCCATACCCAGCGGCGGCAGAGCGGAGAGGCCCCAGCCGTCTGTGTGGGATCAATTATTGCAAACCCGGGCTTCACATTTTCCTTGCTTCCCTAGCAGCGTGCCTGTCCCGTCCCTCGCCCCTCCTGCCCTGTTAAAAGGAAGGTAGATTTGGCTCAAGGACTTTTTGTTAATGTGCAAAACAAATTTTTATTCATTTTAAGGGAAGGAAAGTGCAGTCAAGATGAAGAAGCATTATTGATGGCGTGCACCTTTGCCCTCAGATGGGGAATATTCTGCTGGCAGCCGCTCTGCCCACCAGAGCTGCTCAGACCTGTCCTGACCCTGCAAGGTCCTCCCTTTGTCAAAACTGAGTGAGGCAGCCTGAGGGCCTTGTCTTCTCTTCTCTGGTCCTCTACAGATGAGAGTCACCCACCCTGCTCAGAAAGCCATAATCTGTAGCACATTTTCAGTTGGGATTCTACATTCGCTCCAAGAGAAAGAGATAGAGAATCTCCACTAAGTGTCAGATGTCCGTAATTCCACCATCTGTTAAATAGTCATAGCAATAATGACTTTGAAGAACTTTATTAATGATTGAGATGGTGTTATAAAAGTGGCCTACAATAGGGGCACCTGGGTGGCTCAGTTGGTTAAGCATCCAACTTCGGCTCAGGTCATGATCTCACGGTTTGTGAGTTCGAGCCCTGCATTGGGCTCTATGCTGACAACACAGAGCCTGGAGCCTGTTTCGGATTCTGTGTCTCCCTCTCTCTCTCTCTCTCTCTATCTGCCCTCCCTCCCTTGCTTGCATGCCGTCTCTCTCTCTCTCTCTCTCAAAAAGAAAAAAACATTAAAAAAATAAATAAAAGTGGCCTACAATAGATAGATGATAGATAGATAGATAGGTAGATGATAGATAGATGGATAGATAGATAGATGATAGATAGATAGATTTATTGAAGAACAGAGGAGGACATTAATCCAGCTTGACACTGAATAGTCAATATACTGCATTACCTCAAAAAGCTTAAAGCTTCAGGCACCTGGGTGGCTCAGTCAGCTAAGCGTCTGACTTTGGCTCAGTCAGTGAGTTCGAGCCCCCACATGGGTGTCTCTTCTATCAGTGCTTTGATCCTCTGTCTCCCCTTCTTTCTGCCCCTCCCCAGCATGCTCTGTATCTCAAAAATAAATAAAAATTAAAAAAAAAAAGCTTAAAGCTTGAACCATGATACCCTTGAGAAGTTTGATTTCTCAGTGCCAATAAATTCAGCAAATATTAATCTAGCTATATTATATGCAGGCATGATACCAGGTACAGTTTCTGTCCTCAAGGAGATCACAGTCTAGTAGAAAGCATGGGATTCAAACATGATGTAGAGGTTAGGGTTGCAATAATGCTGAGTCCAGGTGGTATGGGAACATAACAAGGGCTGGCTAACTCCACAGCAGGCACGGGACCATGGAAAGCTTCAAGAGGGAGAAACATTTTGGCTTAACTCTGTAGCCTTTAGAAAGCCATTGAGGTCTTTCAAAGAGGGAAGTAACATAACCATATCTACATTTTAGAAGGGTAAGTGGCCATTGTGTGGAGGGCAAGTGGGCAGAGGACAGCAAGACTGGAGACAGAACCATTTGCAGATAGGTTGAATACCTGAAACATCAGCCATGGGCTGAGAAGAGCCTGGGCAGGTACTTAGAAGAAGAAGTCCACTGAGTTTGGCTACTCATTGGTATTCAGGGTGAGGAAGGGGAGGACTGATTTGCCCTGGAGGAGGTAATGGTACATCAACTGAGAAGGGGGCACATGTCTTTAGACGGGAAGTTTGAGGTGCTCATGGACTGTGGGACAACATTCTGCAAGTGGTTGAAAATGTAGAGTTAGTATATAAAGATGGGGAGGATCTAGACACTGCAACATGGGGGACATCATTTACACAAATGATATTGATAAATGTTATTTAAAGCTGTGATTGACCCCACAGAAAGAATGCAGAAGGAACAAGGGCAAGGACAGAGGGTGGGATAATAGGGACAGTGAATTCCTAAGACTGGAGGGCAGGGAGGACTCATTAGGTGCTGGGTACTAGTTAGAAAAGCACTGGAAGGGGTGTTGATAAAAAGACACCTCAGAGATGATAAAAGGACACATACAGGGCAGGCTGAGGGCCAAGAGAAAGTCAACCTCTATTGACTTATAGCCAATCCTGACAAAGAACATCAAATAGTCAGTGGACCATCTGAACTTTCAATCTATTCCCAAAATAAATCTAATGTAATCCAATTACATATAAAAATTCAAATTCTGAAGGTAGCCAAGTATTTATTGCAATGAGAGCTCCTGTTTTATTATAAGAAATCTACTCTAACTGGTTCTCTGGGACTTGCTGATGCACCCCTCTATTCAGACCATATCTTTCCAGAAAGCAACTCATTTTAGTCTTCCCAACCATGCTGTGAACTAGGCATTAAAATGATCACGTTTGACAGATGAGAAAACAGAGAAAGCAGAGAGATTCAGCAACTTACCCAAAGTCACACAGCCAGTAAGTATGGAGAAATGAAAAGTTAGTCTTGTTAACTTACTTAGCGGCTGTGTGACCTTGAGAAGAATCTTAGATTTACATATTCTTTATCTTAAAAAAAATGGTGGGAAAGATTACCTGTCCCAAAGAACTCCCTTTGCCAGTGATTTTACAACCACTGGGATGAACTGACTTCATTTGAGATGAAGTTTTCTAAACTCTACCCTGATAAGCATCTGCCACATTTTAAAGATCAGTCCCTGCGTTTGCCGTAGTGGTTACTGCTCCGCTTGCTGGAGTGTTTCTTTCATTAGGACTGAGGCAGAGCAAATAAGTTTCTTACATGTCTATACCATTGGTTCTCATCGCTGGCTGCACAGTGGAATTACCTGGAGAGCTTAAAAAGTCCTGAGGCCCAGGCTATACCCCAGACCAATCACATCAGAATCTCTGGGTGTGGCATCCAAGATCAGAATTTTTTAAAGCTCCAGATGATTCCAATGTATAGCCATGATTTAGAACCACTGGTCCTGACCTCTCTCCAGGTAGAATCTGTTCGAGAGTCTACTACCAGTTTTACCTTTTCCCTTCCATGTCAAAAGGCTCAAAGCCTTTAGGAAGTGTTAAACTCCATAGTAGAGGAGAATCCAGAGATGGCTCCCAACATTCCCACTCCCAGTGTACACTTCTTGTATAATCCTTCTCCTTGAGTACAGGGACCCTTGTGAGTATCATGAAAGTCGCTCCCTTGATTAGGTTACTTACATAGCAAAAGTGACGGAATTTTGCAAATGTAATTAAGGTTCTGAAATCAACTGATTTTGAGTTCATTAAAAGGGAGATTATGCTGGATAGGATCTGACCTAATCAGGCCCTTTAAAAGAGGCAGGGAGACTTGAAACAGCAAAGACTGTCTCTCCTGCTGGCCTTGAAGAAGTAAGACACTAAGAATTCTATAGCTGTGAGGAAGCAAATAATCAACAACCACATGTACTTGAAAGAAAATCTTGAACTTCATGTGAGACCCCAGACCAGCTGACACCTCAATTGCATCCTTATAAGACCCTCAGCAGAGGGATTAGCTAAGCTTTGCCTAGACCAACACATGAGAATTGTGACTTAATAAATGAGTGTTGCTTTAAGTCATTAAATCTGTGGTAATTTGTTATATAGTGTAGAAGACTAATCCAGCCCTGTAGTGACCTGGGGCCAAGAACAGCTTCCCACAACCTGAGACAGGGTGCTTAGGAGTTGACCACTCTCTTTGTGGTGTGGTTAGAGCTGGTGGCAACTCAAAATGCGTCAGGGAGTCAGCACCAACTGGCTCCGGGTCACTGAGAAGTGACAACTGTATGACGGGCACATTTTTGTAATAAAAAGTCAAAATATGGTCTAAATGGCACACAGAAATCCAAAGTTATAATTTTCCAGACAATGGTGGACATAAATAATGTATATTGCTAAACTGGGGTCTGATGTAGGGGGGACTTTTGGTTCATTGAGTCCTAGAGGACAGGGGACCAGACACACAAACAGGCCAACAATCACTGAACCATCAGTGGACCGATGCCTCACCTGTGAAAATGTAGAAGCAATGTTCATCTTTTTCTTTTTGTTTGGGGTAAGATTGAAAGTATCCTGGATTCTGTCTTTCTTATACTTTACCCAAGCAAAGGAGAGATGGATATTGTGTGATCTTGCAATTATCATGAGCTCCTCAAAACTTCTCTTTGGTCTGGGAGTTCAGATTAACGTTGGGTTGGCAGATGTGATTTCCTGCTTCTAAGAAGGATTTAGCAAATCTGAGCCAAACCATCTGGAGCATCTTATCACTTTTAAGGAAACATCCTACAATTTTCTATTTTTAAGAGCAAGTGAAACTGAAGTATGTGTATCAAATTTTTCTCAAGATATGTGAAGGGGTAAGCCCTGGGGTGGAAAAGTGATCTGATAAAATAATGCATTTTTGGAAGCAGGAAATCCACTAACTTTATTACGCACTAGGAATGCAATACTTAAGTCTTTATTATGGAACATATATTCAAATATATAACATATAAGCATATAACAAAGTAGAGAGAATAATATAATAAACCTGATGAACCCATTTTCTGGCTGAAAGAATCATCAACTCATGGTTAATCTTGCTTCATCTATATGCTTTCCATTTTCCTATCCCATCCTGGATAAAAGAATATAGTTTTACAGAAAAAAAAAAAAGATAAGAAGGAGGAAATGTCCAGTTTTTTGATCCATTCTGCCCACCTTGATGATGACTTCAAGATGCCCACCCTTGCACTTGGCTCTACCAGCCAGGTGAGCTGTGGGCTCATACACAGACTTGAGAAGGGCAATTCCACTGGATTTCAGGAAAACTTACTTCTTCCATTCCAGCTTCTTCTTTTCTGAGTCATCACAGACATCAGTTCTAGAGGGTAAGTTCTAGAAGAGGAGAATAATGTTCACAGTTAGAATTAAATATACCCAACAGAGCTACATAATGGAAATAGAACTTTTTTTTTTTTCTACAGGCAGCTTTGTAAAGTGCTTGTTTCTGCCTCTTCTCTTCAGTCCTCCTAGAGAAGGTGTTAGAATCTTATCTAGGACTGAATGAAAGGGTAGAATCAATCTCATTCCTTGTCATAGAGTCACAGCCAACATGTACAGAAAGGGGCATTAGTTTCATCTCTCTGCCATTGGACAAACACTTGAATTAAGAAACTTCACTCATTTTGGAATAATCCCATAGGGAAATTTCAGGACATAGGACAACATGTACTCACTCCCAGGAAATTCTGTCCCTTAGAGCCAACTTTTCTTATTCTAGTTCATCAGTTTCCTCTTTATCTGGTCCTTATGTTCGAAAAGAAAAGCCATGTACTGTGCATGCAGAAGAATCTTGTATGCCCTTGATAGACGCCAGTCCTGCCTAGGCTTTTCCAATATCTTTCCTATTCCTTTTTTAGGGATTGTTGGTTTTATAAATCAATTCCCCAGCAATTTTTATTTTGGGAGTGAGAGTGTATGTGTGTGAAAGAGCACCAGCGGGAGAGGGGCAGAGAGAGAGAGAGAGAGAGAGAGAGAGAGAATGAGAGAGAGAATCCTAAGCAGGCTCTGTGCTGTCAGTGTGGAGCCCAACGTGGGGCTCAATCCCAGGACTGTGAGATCATGACCTGAGCTGAAATCAAGAGTTGGATTCTCAACCAAATGAGCTACCCAGGTGCCCCTTTCCAGCTATTCTTTAAATCTCTTTGAATCTTTTTCACGCTTCCGCATCCCTTTTAAGGTGTCAACCCCTAAACTGGGAAAGATGCTCCAGAAGGAATTGAGAATGGAAACAAAATAGAAAGCTTATGTTCTTTCATTTAAGACTAATGTGACTTATCGCCATCGATAAAGATCAGCTGTTTTTGTTGTTGTTGTTGTTTTATAAAAAAAACCTGGACAACATAAATGTTGTAGAAAAGAAGAAGAAAAGAATGTACTCAAGGTGTAGAGTGCTTATCTTGGTTTCCTTGGAGAGCATTTAAAAAATAAGTCTGGTGGCATCTTCACAAGTTCCAAATATTTGGTGGCAAGAACAGATAGAAGACAGGAATTCCTCCATCACTACTGCCATCATTAGATCTTAGAATCATCACAGGGATTGGCACACCTTTTCCATCAAGGATCAGGTGGCAAATATAGTTGTCTCCCCTTATAGTTGCCTCCCCTTATCCAATAGGGGAGTGTATTCTAAGACCCTTCGGTGGATGCCTGAAACCATGGACAGTACCAACCAATCTCTGTACTATGTTTTTCCTATACATATACACCCATGATAAAATTTAATTCATGAACTAGATACAGTAAGAGACTAACAACAACAACTAATAATAAAGTAGAAAATTATAACAATATACTGTAATAAAAGTTACGTGAATGTGGTCTCTTTCTCAAAATATCTTACTGTTTTGTAATCACATCTTCTTGTGATAGTGTGAGATAATAAAATACCTACATGATGAGAAGAAGTGAGGTAAGTGACAAGGGCACTATGACATAGTGTTGGGCTACTATTATTTTTTTAAGTTTATTTATTTTTGGGAGAAAGAGAGTGAGCGAGAGAGCATGCAGGGGTGGGGCAGAGAGAATTTCACACAGGCTCCAAGCTGTCAGCACAGAGCCCCTGTGGGGCTTGAACTCACAAGCTGCAAGATCATGACCTGAGCTGAAATCAAAAGTTGGATGTTCAACCAATTGAGCCACCCAGGTGCCCCGCATTAGGCTGCTATTGATCTTCTGATGATATCTGCTTCTAGATATCTGCTTCTCGATTGTCTGCAGGTAAATGAAATATTGGAAAGAGGAGCTGTAGGTGGGGGGGGGGGACTACTGTATTTAGCCCTTGTTGGCTATATGGTCCCTATTGCGGCTACTCACCTCTGCTGCTGTGGCCTGAGGTGGCCTTGCACAATATGTAAATGCATGTGCCCAGCTGGTCCAATGAAACTATATTTATGGTCGCTGAAATTTGAAGTTTATGTTTCACATCCCATGAAATTCTTTAGATTATTTTTTATCTGTTAAAAATGGTAAAAACCATTCTTATCTTGTAGGCCATACAAAAATAGACTGCTGCCTTGGATTTGGCTTGCAGATTGAGGTTTGCCTTTCTCTAATCCAGTATCTTTTTCCCATGAGCCCTGGTGAAAAGGAAGCATGAGGTAATAAGAAAGATAATCTGTACCATTTTGAATTTTTTTTACTGCAACAACATTTAAAAACAAGAATGACAGATTCTTATTCTTTGCTTTGAGCAGAAAACTATGTAGGGACCCTAAAAGATTTTAATAGGGCAGGGTGAGGTGGGGCCTCGCCTATAATCTCTGCCTGATCAGGGATCCCATCTCATGAGATTCAGGGTCTATGATATATGAATATTGACTAGACTCTGAGGATCCACAATTAAGAATCACAATTTGATAAAAACTTATGTATCAGCCTATAAATTTATTTACATAAAATATCGTAAAATTATAAACAGTGAATTACATTAATTACATAATTGATTCTGTTCATGAAAAAAGTTGGAAATGTTCTGGAAGCTTTAGGGCTTAAGGTATTTATACAGAGCTTCATTATAGTGCAACTTAGTAAGAGATCTTTCCCTGGGTACTTGTGAGCCAATACCTGCCATGTATTACTGCCTAAAACGTGTCCTGCCCTGTCTGAAGCTAAGCTTTGAACATTACTGTTGTGAAAAAGTAACTGGGAATCTTATTGGTAGTTTTGTGTATTATTTCTTGCCTAGTTCACTGATGATTTACTGAGGGCCTTTTATGACTTTACAATGTGACAGAATGATAGTACATGACATGCTTTAAATAAGCTTGTATCATTTAATCTCTTAATTTGCAGTTCAGAACAAACTGTAAAACCATTTTGTTCTTGGAAAAGTAATCGACTTTGCTTGAGCAGAGCCGGCTGATATCGTGTCCTAATTTTGTAAATGTGGAGGCTGAATAGTCAGTTCCTAGACAGGTCTTTGAAAATAAATTGAATTGCAGTAGAGAATTTTCTGACAATTAATAGTAGTCTCAGAACAATAAGCTTATGTTAGGTAAAATCCATATAGACTTGAAGGATGTGGAATTTGGGTTGGAATGAATACTCTTTCAATTATGGGATAGATCATCATCTTATGGATAGAAAGTCAAATATTTAACTATCACATAATACTTCCAGGTTCAAAAGTTGAGAGAATTCATTATTAAAAAAAAAAAAGATGTATCTACTCAGAAACTTTGTTGGAAAGCTGTTATGAACTGAAACACTTAGTTGTATTAAATATTGAATCATAATAGGAGCACCTGGGTGGCTCAGTTGTTTAAGCATCCAACTCTTGAATTCGGCTCAGGTCATGATCTCATGGTTCGCGAGATCAAGCCCCATGTCAGGCAGAGCCTGCCTGGGATTCTCTCTCTCCCTCTCTTTCTGCCCTACGGAGTGTGTGGTCTCTCTCAAAAATAAATGAATAAACATTAAAAAACCCCATTGAATCATAATAAAGATTGGGCCATATCAGAGAACTTCCAAACACTGATGCAATGTGCCAGTTGAAGGAAAAGATAGGAGTTAGGCCAATGGTAGCTGTGACTGAGGGGTGGTCCTCTAGTCCCGTGATTTTCAATTTTTTGGTGTCTGTCTTCCTTTACAACCTTAAAACAATTGAGGATCCCAAAGAGCTATTATTTATATGTATTTTATCTACTGATAGTTAAAGTACTAGAAATTAAAAGTGGGAATTTTTAGTTGAATATATTTCCTTATGAATTCATTTAAAGAACGTGAACAAACTCATTACATGTCATAAATAATATGTGATATGTGTTTCAAAACAAAAATTAGTGAAGAGAGTTGTACTGCTTTATATTGGGGCAAATCTCTTTCTTGTCTAGCTTAAAAGAAGACAGCTGGATTTTCACAACTGCTTCCTACATTTGATCTATCGTGATATCACTTACTACGAAGTCTTTGGAAAACTCCACTGTATATTTATGAAAGAATTGAGAGTTGAGAGGCAATATTATCCTAATTACTGTCATCAAATAGCTTTGATATTTTAAACCATATGAGAAGTTCTCAGAGACCCTCAAAAGATACCTCAGGGTTCCCAGACCCTACTTTGAGGACAGCTGTTCTATGTGGAGGGGATAGCATGAGCAGACTACCAGATACTTCTCTTGAAATGTATTTTCTCAGGTTCTTTCCTAAGTTCCCTCTCTAAATGTCCTAGGTTAGCCAGCACACACCCATGTTCTCAGTTGGTCTTTGGGTTGGCAAATGTCCATGCTGTGCACACCTCACTCCTGAGCCCTCACCTATGGGGTTCACTGCCCATGGTCGCTTCCACTAGGATGTCACATGGGTGCCTCGATGTGTCTAAAGCTGGACTCATCCATGAACATCTCATTTTCCTATTTTAGAACACATTGCAAATAGGACTAATATATACATTGTCTCTCGTACCTTGTGTTACCGCCATACATAGGTGCATACATATGTACAAGGACCGGCCTCAGTGTAAAGTGTATTTCTTACTGTAAGTCCTGGTCAGATAAGTTTGGAAAACACTTTCTCAGCAGCCCTCTAACCACTTCTATTTTGTCAAAGACAGCTTCTCCCCTGACCAACCAGCTCCCCTAACAGGTCAAATTAGCCTCAGCTCTCTGGAAGCTTTAGGATGTTTTCCTTTCATTTGGGTTTCTGCTCATGCTTTCTGCTTCGACAGTGACCCTGCCTTTCTAACATTTACTAGGATAATTAAAACTCTATTTTATTTTAATCTAAAATTAAATATTTAAGATTTAACTCATAGATTGCCTTCTAAGCAGTTTCTCTCTCTCTCCACCTCCGACTCCTTACCGTAGTCTTCCCCAGGGTTATCTCAACATTCCAGCTGGGACTGGTGCAGAATTCAAAGCACTATATTATATTCTGTTCACCTGTGGGGTGTCCCCTCCTTGGTTGTTGCCTCCTTGACACCAGCAGAGTGTCTTTATGTGTAGATACAGTGCAATCCTGGCACAGAATAAGCTCAATGCACTTATGTTAACTGAAGTCATTGGCTATGACCTCAAAGAATCTTGAAGGTGTTTTTTTTCCCTTTTTTCAAAAATGGAAGTATAATTGATACATAATGTTACATACATTAGTTTCAGGTGTGCGATACAATGATTCAACAAGTTTATACATCATGCTGTGTTCACCACAAGTGTAGCTACTGTCTGTCACCATACAACATTATTACAACACCATTGACTATATCCCAAGTGCTGTGCCTTTTACTCCTATGACTTATTCATTCCGTAACTGGAAGCCTGTATCTCCCACTCCCCTTCACACAGTCTTCCCAACCCTCCCACATCCTCCCCTCTGGCAACCACCAGTTTGTTCTCTGTATTTATGAGTCTGTTTCTGTTTTTTGTTTGTTTGTTTATTTTGGTTTTTAGATTCTACCTATAAGTGAAATCATATGGTATTTGTTTTTCTTAGTGTGACTTATTTCACTTAGCATAATACTCCCTAAGTCCATCTAGGTTGTCACAAATGACAGGATCTCATCCTTTTTTATGGCTGAGTGATATTTCTATTGTGTGTATATGCCACATCTTCTTTATCCATTCATCTATTAATGGACACTTGGGTTGCCTCCTAATCTTGGCTATTGTAAATAAAGTTGCAACATGCATAGGGGTGCATATTTCTCTTCAAATTAGTGTCTGTATTTTCTTCAGGTAAGTGCCCAGAAGTGGAATTGCTGGATTGTAAGGTAAATCTATTTTTAACTTTTTGAGGAACTTCCATACTATTTTCCACAGTGGCTACACCAGTTTGCATTCCTACCAACAGTGCATGAAGGTTCCCTTTTCTCCACATCCTTGCCAACACTTGTTGTCTTTTTGATACAGGTGTGAGATGATATCTAATGGTGGTTTTGACTTGTATTTCTCTGATGATCAGTGATGCTGAGACTCTTTTCATGCATCTGTTGGCCATCTCTATGTCTTCTTTGGAAAAAATGTCTTATCAAGTCCTCTGCCCATTCTAGAAGGCATTTTTGATGTCTTCCTGTTTCTCATCCTCCAAATGGAATAATACAATGTTACTCCAAGGATGGAAGGGGGAGCTTGAGCACAATCTTAAAAGTGCCTCCTTATTTTTTAAACATTAGTATGGGATATGTTGCCATGGCATTTTAAGGACTCTGATGGTAGCACTGAGAAAGTAGGGGTGTAAGGCAGTCGAGCATGCTTATGCTCTATGCTAGCTCCATTCGAGCATGCCCTCCTCAGACAACCTTTCTCTGAATTCCCAGACTTGATCAGATTTCTAATTTACTGCCTCTTACTACTTTTTACTTCCAGCCGATAGCAGCTATGACACTTGCAATTGTACATTCATTTTTGTGTTTATTTGATTAATGTCTCTCTATAGTCATTACAAGTTTCTCACTAGAATCTATGTTCCATGAACTCCAGAATGAACTTTATTTTTATTCTGCCACATACACGATAGATGTTGAAGAAATTAATGATGATGAGGGCACTTAGCAGGCCAAAGAAATGGCAGTTACACCAAGTGGGAGGAGGAGCCAGTCTGAGAGGTACAAATACTAGGCTTTCTGATGGTTAATTTTGTGGGTCAATTTGGCTGGGGCTTGGTGGCCAGATAGTCAATAGCTATTCTAAGTGTGTCTATGAAGGTGAATATGGGCAAGATTAACATTTAAATTGGTAGACTTTGAGGAAAGCAGATTGTCTTTCATAAGGTGGATGGGCCCTATCTAATCAGTTGAAGGCTTAAATAGAACAAAAGGTCATTCTTTGGGCAGATGGCCTCTGGTCTTGAACTGCAACATTGGCTCTTCCTGGGTCTCCAGCTTTGCAGCCCACTCTGCAGATTTTGGACTTGTCTCTCTCCATAATTGCTCAAGTTAATTCCTTAAAATAAATCTCTTCCTATATATATGTATGCTAATGATTCTGGTCTTCTAGAGAACCCTGACTAGTGCAACTGTAAAGACTTTGCAAGTTGTCCTGAGGCATTGGGTTTCATCCTCTCACCTTGGCTCTTCCTCTGAGGGAGTTGATGCCCGTTCACAGGGCTGTGGGGAGTAGCCATGTCAGCATGACTCATATTCCTGGAGCCACACATTTATTCAACACTTTGAGGGGGGAAAAACTACTTATATATTAAAACAAGCATGGGTATAACATAAACTAGAATTCAAATTGTGTATATGTTGGAAAAACATAGCAGGGGACTTCAGGGACACGTTGTAGAGGCAGCTGGCAGATTGGCCCTCGGCCAGTAGGCACCCTTGGGGTGTGTGGATTCCTCATCTTTAGTCTCGGGATTCTTTAGTATAATATTCTGTGAGCAGGGGAAGAGAAAGGAGGTACTTAGAGTGGGTTTCAATGGCATTACCTTGTAAGCGATGTGGAGACTCCACTGGTAGTGGTTAGGGAGAACCCTGGAAAACAGGGCTGGCCACAGAGCAGAAGAGAGACCTGGTGGAGCCCATGTGGAGGCAGAATTCCAGCTCATTCTTTCAGAGTCAGCTTAGTGTCACCTTCCCTGAGTCCTTTCCTGGCTCTAGTGAAAATGAGTTTGTTTGCCTTTCCTCTCTGCTACCCAATTACTTGTCTCGATTACCATGCCTCTAACAAGGTATTATGGCTATTTGTTCAAAAGTGGGTAGCAGTAGCCTGGGGGATCTTCGGGTGCATTTTCTGGGTTTTGTTTTCCTTAATTCTCTGGGGTTAAGCCCAGAGCCCAGCAAAAGGCAGGTGCTTGATAAATATTTGTTGTACCAAAGACTGAATGACTAGCACTGAATGGCTGTCACTGTCATCTGCTGAGATAGGGAATGTCAGAAATGAGATGAATTTAAAAGAAAATACACTAAATTCACACATCTCCCCTATCTTTTTATTATTCTTGTCATTTATTGTTATTTTGGTCAAACGATTTCTTTTCAAATATATCAAAAATGTAAAGATAGCTGAGTTTGTGCAGTCTAAATTACCACTAATTTTGAGTTAGCAAATTCTTAAATAAGAATTTTTAAATAAAGGATTTACTTTAAATTTAATTTGTTCTCATATATTGGATCATATTGAATGTTTGAAATAATATTCCCCTAGAAAGTAGTAACTCACTGTAGTAGATTTGTAGTACATCATTTTAGTGTAATCTTCTTAAAGTCTTGTGGCCAATTTTTGTTTTTAAGTTTATTTATTGAACTTGAGAGGGAGGGAGCGAGTGTGAGTGGGGGAGGGGAGAGAGACTCCCAAGCAGACTCCGTGTTGTGCTTCAACTTGGGGCTTGATCTCACAAACCGTGAGATCATGACTTGAGCTGAAACCAAACTTCAGACGCTTAACTGACTGAGCCACCCAGGCACCCCTGTTGTGGCCAATTAATTGAAATATTTAGTTGCATTACCTTTAATCTTGGGGTGGTCCACAAAACCCAAGCAAAGACATTATAAGACAAAACTTAGCGTCAGAAGTAAGAAGTATATTCCCGGTTTAAAGAAAAGGGATATGTCATCCTTTCAGTATAGCTAATTGCCATATGCATCTGTTTTCAGGGTTATCATAGACCAAGTGTTTTGGGGGTGGAGCATTTCTTCCCTGAACCCTTAAGTTACCTTTCAGTCTTAGACATTTAATCCCGGCAGGGTTTTACATTTGAATGAGAAAAGTTGTGCTTATCAAGTTTCCAGATATTCTAAAAGTTAAAGACTATTGTGTGAAGGCAGGTGGCATTGTGATAACAATCCAGGATGGGTCAGGTTCTGATCCATGACTCAGCAACTCTGGACTCTTGTGTCCTAATGTGGGCACCTTTTTTTTTTTTTTTTTTTTTTTTAATTTTTTTTTTTTCAACGTTTATTTATTTTTGGGACAGAGAGAGACAGAGCATGAACGGGGGAGGGGAGAGAGAGAGGGAGACACAGAATCGGAAACAGGCTCCAGGCTCTGAGCCATCAGCCCAGAGCCCGACGCGGGGCTCGAACTCACGGACCGCGAGATCGTGACCTGGCTGAAGTCGGACGCTTAACCGACTGCGCCACCCAGGCGCCCCACGTGGGCACCTTTTTAAAGACACATGCTGGGGTGTGGTGAGTGGAAAAATGCATGGTACTTTTAAAAAAGCTGTCTCTGTGTTGTTTCTTAGATTTGAAAAAAATTTCCAATTTTATAGAAATATTGAACTCTCTTCTGTACCTTCATATCACATTATTAGGATGTCCCTTTATAACATAATAGGATCTTGTTACATTTCTTTTTTCCTCGTTTTTTATAAAAAAGTATAGTCTGGATTCAATTGTCAAATGTATATTTAACATACTAATGACAACCAAAAAGTCTTATTTTAAAAGGGGGGGGAAAAAGAATATTAAGTAGAATGAAAAACTCTGAAGAGGATTTTACTCAATTATTCAAATATCTTTGAAAACAGCATGTCTTTATATTTGAATAAAATGTGTAGTAGTTTTTGCAGAGTACAGTATTTATGCTTACATTAAATTCAAAAAAAGAAGCAGAGGAAGAATGGTCACAGCGGAAGGAAGCCACATGATGCCTGTTGGGAAGGTGCCAATCCCATGGAATCCCCAGCTTTTTCCTCCTGTCGACCTTCCTCCCTGCACTCCTGGTTCAGCAGTGATAGAGGCACTGTAGGACTCAAGGCCCCAAGGGGACAACCAAGGTCCAGCATCACCAGCAAAGGTAATGAGGATCCAGGACTTGCTTCAGATAAAAGGAGGGAAACGTGTGTCTCCAAAACCGTAGGGGCGGGGGTGGTCCAGACACAGGTGTGACCCATCCATTTGTAGCTCTTCCACATTCACCATGCCAAGTGGGGCTTGCAGCAGAATATACTAAAGGGTAGCATCCAACCCCACTGCTCCCCCCCACTCCCCAGCCAGAGGTCTCAGAATGTCCAGGTACAAGAGAAAAATTCTCTAATGGCCTGATCTGCAAGGGAAGCCATGTTAGATTTCTCTCTAAGACAGCCTGACTGTACATAGACTTTGTTCCAAACCAAAGCCTGATTTATGGCCCTCCACGCATGCATCCAACACCTGCTTTGTGAGTGAGTAGCCTAAAGGAACACTGTCTTGTCCTTGAGATATCAATCAATGCTCCTGCTCTCTGCATTTGTTGAAATAAAACTCATATTTCCTGCCTGTGTGCTAATCTATAATCTTTTGAGCTTTTACAAAATGTAAAAAAGTATATAACCCTGTAAAAACTGTTCATTCTCTGGAACACTTTCTTCTCTGTGAAGAGTGTATTTCCAGATCAGCTGTCCTAACCTAGGCTTGAATACGACCCTCTATTTTCTTTTTCTATTTACCAGAGTCCTCTCTCTGGTAAATTTGCATCGACACCAGTGACTGTGTCATTAGTGGGACTTCAAGGTCTCAGTGGGAAAATTGGTAAATGGTAGAAGAGACACACATTATAATTCTGAATGTGCATCAGAAGATCTTTGTGGGTTACAGGAAATACAAGGGCTAGAGAAACAAGTTAACAGCACGATGAGAAGCCGTTAGCCAAAGTCAAGAGGTAGAACATTCCACAGGACAAATGACTTGATTTCTCCAACAAATGGAAGGTTTGAGAAAGAAAAAGGTGGGTGTGGGGTTAGTTATAGAAGAAAAGAGTACAGACAGGACAACCAAATTCAACACATGGACCTCGTCTGGATCCCGCTTCAAATAAACCAATCGCAAAAGACACTTTGGAGACAAGGGACGTTTGAATATGCACTTTGCAAATGAAATAAGGGAATTTTGACAATTGTGTCAGCTGGGATAATAGCATGGTTATTGTGTTAAAAAAATAATCCTTATCAGTGAGAAATGTATACTGAACTATGAAATTATCTGTATAAGATTTGCCTTTAATATACTCCTGGAAACATGAGTGGGAGGAATAGAGGAACCACAATGACAAAATGTTGATAATTGTTCAAGCTGACAATGGGTAATGAGGGTTCAGTACACACTCCTGCTGATTTCAAACCACGTAAGCATTAAGCAACAGCAGCAGAACCCCGCTCGCTCTCGCGCATTAGCAGTTTCTACCTTCATGTTTGCGTGTTCATAAACACAATTTCTGACATCATCAAAGTCACCATGTGAACGCCATTATCTGGATTTAATTTCTTAAATCTACAGAGACATCCAGGAGATCCGAGAGTGAGGGAAATGAAGAGCCTTTGTTGGGGCGCTTGGGAGTGGGGGAAGGAGGACCCTGTCACCAAAGACTAGAAATAGGAAATTGAGTTCGACGTGGTGGAGGGAACTGGAGAAAATTTCAGATGACAAGCTGTTTCGAGATGGAGAAGGTCACAGATGTTGTAACTCAGGCTGCTCCCTGGAGCACTTTCCTGGGATATTTGTTCACAGAAGTCAGCTTCAGAGTGTGCAGAGGGGTCGTCTGCCTTCAGAGACTCCTAGCCTAGTGCCAGGTCAGGGAAACAGGAGACAGGCCCCCGGGCCAGAGACTCCATGATCCCAGCCATGAGGACTCCTGGTGCCAGAACAGGGCTTGGGATGCGCCCTCCTAAGGGTCACTGCCTACTGCCAGGGCCCCAACATAGTAACAAACTGCCACTCACTGAGCTCTTACTGAGGACAGGGCAGGATGCTGATCTCTCAATGGTCCAATTTCCATGAAGATCTAGCACTAACATGACTTTGAAAAAGGGAGATGAATAATAATAAAACAGGGCAAAAAAACAAAACAAACAAACAAAAAAACCCCTCAAGTTCTTTAATAACTACCTTGTATGACATTACAGGTGAAAGAAATAGGCCTTTTCGATTGTTTCACCATATTTGAAGTCTTCATTTGGGTTCTAGACAAGTCTTCCAGGACACACACTCATGTGCACTCACAGGACACTCGCACATATGAGCGCGCACATGCACTCACAAAGATACGGTGGTCTTACTGGATAAGGAAAAGGAGATTGTAACTTTCCACAGATGTTTCCTGATCTAACTAGGTCAATTCTCAGTATCGTCCTCACTTTGAACACCGTGTAGCTCCATTTTAGTAGCACCTTTTGAGGTTGTTATTTTATATGTAGATGTAAAAAATTCATGTGTTTCTCCCAATTTTATGTTCTTTGTGCCGCTTTCTCCTTCCCTCTCTCCCTTCCTTCCCACCTTTGCCCCTCACTGTAGAACTCCCCACAACCCCCTTCCCCTGGCACTTAGCAACATAGTACCTGGGAAGAAGCATTGGCATCCATTTACATGTAAGCTGAGTGCTGCTCAGGACGATGGGTGAGTGCTGGCAGAGAGAAGTCTTCACATCCTCAGGCCCTTGGGGAGGAACGCTGTACAGCCACCTGTTCACTCATTGCATTTTCCTATATTAGGAAGAGCAGTTGGGATCTTTACAATAACTGTTCCCATGCCTGGACTGTTAGCATGGCTCAGCATCTCCCATGCATTGGTAGTTGCATGGTTGGCCAGGTGTGAGCCAGGCAGCGGAAGTCTCCAGTTGTGATACAAGACTTGGGGGTATCACAAGTCACTTCTGGGTCCCAGGCATCATATACACAGATACGTGTATGGCAGTCAGCACATATGTGTGCAGATTTGATGAGTTGATAGGGACCCAAACAATACTGATAACTTCTTGCAAGTATGCATGTCCCATGGATCCTGCATCAAGAATTCCTGCCCCCCTCCATTATTAGGATCCATATTGATTAGGTTTGCCACTTTTGTGCTTAGCTTTCAGTGAACAGAAGCCAGCCCTCATAAATCAAGCTGCATATGACAAGATAGAAAGGAAAGTGACAGGATTTGCATTATCTGCTGGGAGGGATTATAGAAAGGAGCTTAATTAGAAACTGGGAGTGACAAGGAAAGAATACATGTTTTTTTCTTTCTTTATTATTGTTGAACCCAGCTTCCCCTTCCATATGGGAAAGTACACAGGCAGTATGCCTTAGGATTGCTTAAAGTCCCATCACTGATGCATGGGTAGAAAGGGAAGACAAAGGCAGGAAGATCATTTGCTGTCTTCTTTTCCAAATAACTGCTGGGTGGTTCGGTATAAATCATATTTATGGGTGTCGTTAGAGCTGGAAAGGGTGACTGGGCCTCTGGGCTATGACTGGTCAGAACAGTAAGGGGATATTTGTAAAAATGCAAAGTGAAACTCTGTTGACTGTTGACCTCTCCACCCCCCACCCCAAAAGGAAAGAAGACAAAAATACATCGATCCCATGTAAAATGGGACTTTCTTTAATAGGAGAAGGAGGAACAGCAGGTTTTCACAGCGGAGGTAACTTTCAGAAGCCCGGGTTGTTATAAATATAGTTTCCCAATTGTACCATCAAGGAAAACACACAAGTATTTGTATGTGATAAGCTTAAAGGGACTTATGAGGCCTGGGTAAATTTATGGCTTTTTGAGGGTCTGTTCTCTGGGCAGCTGTTGGGCGGTAACTCAAGTGGTGTCTGGGCCGCAGGTCAGCACGTACACAAAGCAAAGCGTGACAGGGCACCCTGCCATCTGCGATATTTCATTAGATACATAAAGACATCAACATAGTGTGATGCTTGCAAATTCAAAAACAGACTCAGTAAGGAGGAACTCCGATCTCAGTTGATAATAAACCAACACATGCTGACCATTGTGTTAAAAAAGGTAAAGGAAACAACACTGTTTCAGGGTGAAGAAAAGGTGCCTAGAAGAGCAGCAGCGGTATTTGGACGGTCCTAGTCATGCTGGGGTGCCAATGGCAGGGCCAAAGGGAATCTTCAATTACTACAAACACAGCCAGGCCTTGGCACTGAAGCAGGGCCTTTGAATTTCCAGACTTTAAAACCTGATCCATTAAAGGCAAAGCAGGGGGCAAAAAGGTTTAGCAATAACAGCAGGGCTGAGGATGTGGTGGTTTGCCCCTTTGTCCCGACATCATTGGCTTGGCGTGAAATACACAACCACTGGCAATTTGAGACTAAAGGTGGATCGTTCTGAGGTCCCAGTGGAAATATGTTGATGAATAGGGTAGGTCTGATGCAAAGAGGCATGAACACTAACCTCAGCTAATTCCAGCAGGGTTGCCAAGCAAGCTTGGTGGGCTCTTTTATCAGCAGATGAAAACAGCTGAAATTTCCATTCCTTCTGTTGGATACCAAATGTTTATACAGACACACACATCCACATATTATATGGGTTTATGCATGTGAGTATGTGGGCCAAGGACAGGATTAGATAAATCAGAATCAGAAGGAATGATGGAAACTGGAAATGTGATTCTATTAAAGCAAGTTTGTGTGTGTGAGTGTGTGTGTCTATATGTGTGTGTGTGTGTGCGTGTGTGGGTTCTTGTGTGTGCGTTTACGTGTCTCTTTGTGTTTTATTTTGCCATGTAAGGTAAAGTGGAACAAACAGTGGACTTTTAATCTTAGAAGACTGGGTTTCAACCTCAGCTCCATCATTTCTAGCTGTGCATTTGTTGGCAAGTTATTTAAATGTTCTCATTTTAATTTTCTTCTCTCCTTGTTTGGTAAATTTTATAAAGCACAGGTTGCAAATGTTTATTTGAATCTAATTAGTGTAATAACCTCTCCCACCCCCTGCATTATTTTCTTAAATCCCAACAATGTAATTACTTTCCTTACACTTAGTTAAGAAAAGTCAACATTCTTGGAGACTGTTTTCACCGCTTTATAATTTGGGGATGAGAAACCATAATCTAGCTCTTGGCTTAATTTCATCTAGCCTGTGTAGCTAGTGTTTAAATAAAAGAGTTCACACTTTCAACATTTTAAAGAAGTAAACTCTTCTTCTAAATTGGTTCATTTTAAGTGATTTTTAAAAGTGTGGTAAATCTAAATAACACAAGCTTTACCCTTTTAATAAATTCAATGGCATTAAGTACATTCCCAATGTTATATAACAACTACTACTATCCATTTCCAGAATTTTTTCATTATCCCAAATATAAACTCTACCCATTGAACGACAATTTCCCATTCCTCTTCTCCCCAACACAGGGTGAGATCTGAACAAAGGAGCTTCTGTCCTCTTGGAATTTGGGACTCGGCAAGGAAATCTGTGGAAGTGTTCTGTTTCACAAACCTGAAAGCTCTCCAAATTGGGTTTTTGTGGAGGCTTCCTTACATAAGTGATTGATTCAATCATTGCCATTGGTGCTCAATTCAACTTCTAGCCCCTTACTCTCTCCCTAGAAATCAGGGTCAGGGGATGGGATTGAAAGATCCTATTTAAGGTTAGTTCTCCTGGAAACTTTCCCCCATCCTTAGATTTTCCCAAAAGTCACTTTTGTAACAAAACAAAAGACACAAACTTTAGGCTCTTATCATGTAGGAAATTCCAAGGATTTTTAGGAGCTGGGTTCTAAAAACAAGGAAGAAGATCAAATATGCATTTCTTATTACAAATCATAGTATCATACCAGATAACCACCATTCTACTTTGTTTCTATGAATTTGACTACTCTGGGTACCTCATAGAAATGGACTCATGCAATATTTGTCTTTGTGTATGTGTGTCTGGCTTATGTCACTTAGCATGATGTTTTCCAAATTCATCCATATCATAACATGTGCCAAAATTTCATTTCTTCTTAAGCCTGAATAATATTGAATTTATGTATACACATATTTTGTTTATCTGTTCGTCTATTGATGGACACTTGGTTTGTTTCCACTTTTTGGTTATTGTGAATAACAAAGAGCCCGAAGCTAATGCTATGAACAATGGTGTACAAGTACATTAGTGTCCCTGTTTTCAATTTTTTTGATATATATGCAGATGTGGAATTGCTGGATCATATGGTAATGCTGGGTTTCATGTTTTGAGGAGCTGCTGTGTTTCACAGTGACTGTACCATTTTACATTCCCATCAGCAGTACGTTAGGGTTCCAATATCTCCACATCCTCACCAACATTTGTTATTTTATGTCTGTCTGTTTGTTTTTTATATAATAACCATGTTAATGGGTATGGAGTGGTATCTCATTGTGGTTTTGCTTTGCAGTTCCCCAATGGCTGGTAATGTTTAGCATCTTTTCATGTGCTTATTGGCCATTTGTGTATCTTCTTTGGAGAGTGTCTATTTAAGTCCTTTGCTCAGTGTTGAGGTGGGTTCTTTGTTTTTGTTGTTGTTGTTGAGCTGTAGACATCTTTTATACATTCTGGATATTAATCCCTTGCTGGATATATGTTTTGCAAATATTTTCTCCAATTCCATGGGTTGTCTTTTTACTCTTAATAGTGTCCTTTGATGCATAAAAGTTTTTAGTTTTGATGAAGCCAAATATATATTATATATTATTTTGTTGTTGCCTGTGCTGTTTAAGTGCTTTTTTTAAACAAGTATTTATTAGTTGTTTCTGTTGTACCTTTGAGAAAACAAAACCTTATTAAAAAACCAAATCCAACTGAGTTAATTTTAAAGATCTTAATTGGCTTTATTCAGTGATTCATGAATATCTGGTAGATAGAAGAGCTGTACTAAATGAACAATGTTTATAGATAGGAGTGAGCAGGACAAGAAAGTTACCAGCAAAGAGTGGACTGTTTGTGGCAAAGTCCCCTTCCTTTAGGGGACAGTAGGGATCCATCAGGCAGATTACCTCACTAATGCTGGCCAGGTGACTCCAGATTGACTGATGTAAGATTTCACTGTCAGGAGAGATTGAAATTATAATTAAATTAGGTATTAAGTCTTGGTTTGGTGACATGGGCTTAGCAGAAGTGACTCCATTTGGGGCCTATAGTCTCTTTCTTAACAATCTCTTTATCCCCATTGTGGTTGATCACGGAAGATCAGCTGTGTGGAGTGGTCTTGCTGATCTTGCCATTCCTAGCCTTCTTTTTGTGCACCTAAGTTGGCATAAATACTACTGTTTTTCCCCCACACTTTAATTTGATACCAATAGTCAAGTGGAGAGTTTAGCTGAATAGGAACCATGACTATTACATGCTGGCATTTACGTTTTATCAACCAAACCAGTAATTTGATTTAATAGTACTCTTCATTTCATTCAAACAAAATATGAATAATTGTATAAGTAATAACATTTAGAAGCATGTGGGCATGTGTTGATAACTATGAAGTTGTTTTTTCATTCAGTCATTTTTTTTTAATCCCACTCGTTTCTTTTTTTTTTTTTTTTAATTAAACTTTGGTATTCTTCAAGAAAAATAAAATAAAATCTTGGTCCCCGCTGACTGTCATTAACTTCAATGCTCATGTGTTTTCTTAGGACATGCAGTATTTATTTTTCCTTGAAAATAAATAATAAATTTCCCAAACTTTAAAGTAATTAGATTACCTAACTCACCCCACACATATTCTTCAATTTCCCTTTCCCATCCTCTACGACCTTTCAGAAACTTGAAAAAAAATTCTTTTGCCTTAGTTGAAAAAACAAGTACTTTGACTGAAGGTAGACCCCAGGCAGAGCCAATCTAAATTTTACTATCACCCACTGAATTACCCAATAAAAGTTAAACTCTGAAACACCGAACTCCTTGTTGTGTTTCAAAGTCTTAGAAAATGTATACCGGTAGTTGTTCCCTGATCCTACCTCCATACTAAAAGAAGGGCATGGGGGCCAGTGTCCTGAACTGTGCTATGGCTCCCAATGTCAGGGGCTGTGTATGTAGATATGTACTTGTGTCATGAATGAACAACAAACCCAAATTAGAATCTCTATTGAAGAAAGAACAATGTCCACATTCATGAGTTAAATTTTAATTTAGAAATTTATGGCCAAGTATCTGTTTCCTTATAACCATTAGTAAGTTTGTATTTTTATTGTTCTGCAAATGTGTTTGGATTTTAACAGTCTTATGTTTTGTATTGGTAAGCTAGGTTCAGCATATCTACTTTGATTCAATAATCATTGTTTTAATAGCATATGCCTGCACAACATTAAGAGAATAAGCTTGGAAATGGAGACAAAAAAAAAAAAAAACCCTCAATGTTGGAAGATGGGGTTTAAAAATGTGTTCAAAATGTATTTATTTGACTTTCCTTATCATGCATAAGAAACAGTACAATACAGAGAAGTTTACTGCACAGTGTGTGATGCTCCTGTATAGGTGGTGGAGATTTTGAGAATCCACTAGGATAATGGAGGCTGTCAGCATGGGGCTCAGTGCAGAGAATGGGGGAGGGGAGTGGGATGGGGCAGAGGAAGCAGGTGTGTCCAACTCAGGCAGGCCATGTAAGGGACACAGGGTCTGGCCAGAGCAATGTGAAATCATTGTAGATTTCTGGTGGCAAAGTGTCGTGATCTGAAAAGACTGGGTTCTCTGCAGGGTTGAGAATAGGTTGGAAGAAAGGAAAATCAGGGAGACCTGTGTGGGGGCTCCCAGGGAGTAGAGACAGGAAAGGTGGAGTCTCAGCACTGGCTATGGAGGCTGGTGGGGTGGGGAGCAAGAGGGGGTCAGTTTCTGGTTTACTCCGTTGCATAGGTCCTGGGACCAGTCTCAAAGAGAGGCAACATTAAAAGAGCAAGTTTGGAGGTGCAGCAGTTCATCACAAGTGGTTTAACCATGCCAAATTGGAGGTCTTGTGGGAGGCAGATGTGGGGGACGGACCTTGAGAGAGCTCCACCCCCCAGTCCTGGGGTCAGGGTATCCCTGGGGTGAGAGCCTAGCTCTGACTCTGGAACTTGGGTCACCTGTGAGCAATACTTTGCCTCTGTCCTGTTGGTCCTAGTGCTACAAGGGAGGGAAGACTGAACTTGAACTTAAGGCTTTCTCATTGAAATCCAGCTTTATTCACTTACAAACTAGTGGGGGTTCTTAGGCAAATCTTTTAGTGTTGGGAGCCTCAGTTTCCTCATCTGTAATCCAAGACTAGGCTATCTGCTGCCTTCTTGCCTCAATGCTTTAGAAATGTAAGTTATCACAGAAGACACAGCAAAGCAGAAAAAGCGTTTCCCTTAGGGTTTCGTTCCTAAGACCTGGGTTCAGGAGATGACTGTATGGCCTCTGGGAAGTAACTTAAACTCTGTCTGCTTTTCCTCTCCTGCAAAATATAGAGAATGAGAGTTGTGAAGGGCTAATATCTGTTGTTGTGAGGTCAAATGATGCAACGCGTCAGAAAGTGATTTAAGAGCTCTAATGAGAAATGTTAAGTATTGTTAACACTCTCACGATTGTAAATTCTGACTTGTTTCTATGTGGCTGAAAGAAATGATAAATGATCCCCGATCTTTTTCAGGCTTTTCTGAAAAAGGTGACCGAGACTTGGAAGTCTGATGATCTGGAGTGTGGGTGTGGTAAATCTCTTTAGTGCAGTTTTCTTTGAGTAAATGTAAATGGAGACTCATAGGCCAAACCTAAGAAGATATAGATTTTAGTTTATTCACTTCATGCTTTAATGCAATATGCTGGATCAGATATTTTATAGTAGCATCATGCATTCATAACATCTAAACACACTTTAACACGTAAATAACATGGTATTTACAAAATGGACAGCTTTTCGATATTAAATTTTGCTGGCGTTGAGGCATTTTTACCCTGTTTGCTTTTTTTGAGTTTGAAATATATAGATTTGAAATCTTGGTGAAGTTAATTGACATGGAATTGTTGTGATATATGTATATATACATTAATTTTGATATATTGTTCCCGACAGGTACTTTTTGGTTTGATGCTGCTTCAATTTTCAGAAGGTTTACTGCTTGTCTATTAGCTTATTTCTTACGTTTTTCTTCTCTGTCTTCAATTACATGGGGTTTTTTATCTTGTGTAAGGCATTTGGAATGAAATGTTGGAGGCCTTGCTCTATATCTCTTGACGAGTGGGGTCTGCCTGACAATTAATCAGAACACGGTGATCTGTTTACAACCAACACCACTTCATCACATGTACTACAGCATTCGGGAGAAGATGTGTTATGGTGTTCTTCGTTTGTCTCTGTGTTTTCTTTCTTCCATCCTCTGCGTGGCTCACCCAAGCCTCTTTTCAGCTGTCGCCTTTAGTTTGCTGAAATTTACATCAGAAGACATTTTGTTTTTTGGTCTGTGTTATCACTTAAAGTTGTGACAATGCTCTTATTGCAGGGACATCAGTTATCAATGATATTGAAGATTCAGGACAAGGTAATGGTTAGGAATGTAGGCTTTAGAATCAGATATCCCTGTTTCTACCACTTATTGGCTGCATGACCTGAGCGAGTCACTTTACTCACCTGGCAAAAATAGTGCGTGTTTGCACAGGCTTCATCAGCCTTGCAAATAAAGTCTTTGAAAACCTGTCCTAGACACAAGATATTAAAGTAAGGACTGACTGCTACAAAAGAAAACTCCCCAAATCGTTGTGGATTAACATAGTAGAATTTATTTCTCACTCAGTAAAAGTCCGATTGCTGGCTTAACCTCTGCTCCGTGCAGTCATTCAGGGGCTCAGGGTGATAGAATATCTGCCATCTTTGACATGTGTCTTCTAAGGTTATCCTGGGCACCAGCCTTCAGTTAGAAGGTAGGAAGAGAGAAGGGAGGATCATGTGAGAAATTCTCATGGGATGGGCCTGGAAATGTTATACACCACTTCCATCCACTTTTCCTTTGTCACTTCACGAACAGCCAGGGCAATCAGGAAGTGTAGTCTAGCTGTGTCCAACAGAAAAGAGAAATTGTTGGTAACCCCCCCCCCCTCAGCATTTGCCACTATGGATCATATGAAAAAAAGGACATATGGCACTTGCTTTCAAGTTACAGTCTAGTGGAAGAGGTGAGAATAACACATATGAAGCCATCTAAGAATGATTATGTGCTACATGGTACAGCACTGACATTAGATGTTAGGGGAGTTGTGAGTGAAGACATCATGGTGGACTGGATTAAGTAGGAAGTCTTTCTGGAGGAGGTGGGATTTGCCATTTGATATACAATTTGAGTTTGTTCTTAAAGACTAGTGAGCTTTGGACAAGCGGAGAGGTGGGGAAGCGTATTGGGATTCATTTACCAAGATAAGATAAAATTTATCCTGATGACTGCATTCATTTTTTATATGTGTACCTCCTGTAGGTCAGGACAGGAAAGCCAACAGAACACCAGTGGGCTGACAATGATTTTCCTAAGCCAGTATAAGATACGCAGGTATATCTAAGTCCTGTTTGATTTGCATTCCCATGGCAAATATCACTTTGTGTGTCCACAAAATGCAGACACTAAAACGTTAATCTGTGTACATCCCAGAGATACTGTGAATGTGACTCCATGAACACAACCTACCACTTATTTGACATCATCCTTTGGGTGTCTGAAAGGCATCACAATGGTAACATGTTCAAAAAAAGGGGGACCTCTTGATTTTCTGCAACACCCAAACCTATCCCCCACCTCACTGCAGGGAGGTACTAACAATGGGTTGCTCAGGTCAAAAACCTAGGAGTTCCCTGGATTTCTCCTCTCCTATCATGCTCCACCTACAATCCATCTGTAAGCTCTTCTGCTTTACCCTCAAGATACATTCTAGATGTAATTATGTCTCACCTTCTTCACAATTAAAACCCTAGTCCAAGATGCCATCAGTATGCTTCCCTGGTTCTGCTCTTGCCTCTCTACAGAGGATTCTTCATATAGCAACTAGAGTGAGTTTTTAAAAACTTAAATTAATTACTTAATTCCCCTGCTCTAAACTCTTCAATGATTTCCTATTATGTTCAAAATAAAATCCAAGGTTCTCACATGCAAAGAGCTAGTCTCCTGTCATTCTCCCTCATGATCAATACAGTCAATGCCCATAAAAAGCTCCTTAGGGCTTTTGCATTTGTGGTTCTTTCCGGGTGGTACCGTCTTCTCCCAGAAGTTCGTACAGCTTGCTTCCTCACTTCATGTAGATGTGTGTTCAAATATCAGCTTCTGAAATAGGCGTTCCCAGACCTTCTCTCTAAGACTCCCCCCATAGGATAACCTCTGTACCCCTACCATTTTTATTTCTCTTCCTGGCAGTAATCCCTTCATTTAATACACATTTTTCTACTTGTCTGTTTTTATCTTCCCCCCGGAATCCATGAGGACAGAGCCCCTTGCTCATCATGTGCAGCTCTATGTCCAGCACTCGGAACAGTGTGTGCACAATGTGCAGCAAAAACATTTCTTCAGCGGATAAATAGATGAATGACATATTTGGGGAGAGGTACTGAATGTTATTAGTCCAAAACTTTGAAGACTACATTATCTTCCCTCTAGGACTAGAGGGAATGCTTGGGAAATGCTAATGATCTCAAAGTGCATAAAAAAACAGTAAAGTGATTTAAAATAGTGTTGGAAACTCTGGATTTTCACCGTAGTAGATCTTTGTGGTGGAGATCATAGGACGGATTCAGAATTCCTGTGTTCTGGTCCCTGCTATGCTTCCAAATGTATTTTTATTACTTGAGCCTCACTTTCTTCATACTCAAAATGAGGGAGCTGATCTTCATGACCTCTTTGTAAGATTTCTACCAATGTAATATCTGTAAAAGGCTTTGAAAAGGAGCAGATATGATAAAACTTTATTTAAAAAGCAATTAATAAAATGTGCATTAGGCAGCAATTAATAAAGGAACCACTAAGAAACATTGTTTCATAAACCTATGAAAAGAGATCTGTTGCCAGGACTTGACCTTGAGCAACTGGATAAGCAGCCTCTGTAAGCCTGTTGACGTTGTTGCTGGTGCTGGACCTTAAACCACAGAGCAGGCAGATGGAAGGGAAGATGGATGTAAAGCAGGAGAGACAAAGGACAAGCTGGAGCCTACAAGGATACACTACACCTGCGGGTTCTCATTCACCCTGACCCTGATGGTCTGGGTTCTGCAGGAGAAGTTGACATCCTTCATTGTGTAGCTAAGCACACACCAGGCCCTGAACTGGAACAACTATAGAAAGATCTTGGGGGAAGGTGGGATGGTTTCAGTCCTGTCTGCTGCCCTAGGCTAACAAGTGACCTAGTATGTAAAGGACAATATGTACCAGCTACTAAATGGCTGCCACTTCACGTCCACCATCCAGATCTTGCATAGGAAGTTCTCCTGTGGCCCACCTTAACAAGAAATACATAGGGAAGGAAATTCTGGGAATAGAAGTCCTGCTGAACCAAGAAACAAATGCTAAATCCTCCTGAAATAGATTTATGATTACATGAACTAATATTTTCAAGATTATAGAGGAGGGAAAAACTCTCTTTTGTGGGTCTTTCAGTTTTAGTAATCAATTTGAACCCATCAGTGTTGTAATAATGAAACACATACATTCTTTGGGGAGATGCTGGGGCATCCTAGCAGATGGATCCAGAAGGGAGAGGGGATCATCTAGTCCACCCTTGGTGTTTGATTGATGAAAAATCTAAGGCCTTGGTAAAGTTCCATATCTTGTCCAAGGTTACACACCTCCATAGTTGTACCTCTGGGAATAGCACTCAGAAAGAAATCTTGAGCATCAATCCTGAGGTCTTTATATTACCTCATTCTTACCCTTCAGGAATGCTGGGTGGGGGTATCCTTTATCCCATCATGGGATGAAGCTGGGCACACCTTATGTGACTAAGGACACACAGAAACGGCTGCTAAGGAAAAGTGGCTTGCCTTTCCTCTGCTGCAGGACCTCACGTTCCTAGAGCCATGGAGAGAAGGAGTGGTGACACGGCCAGTGGAAGAGGAGCGAGAATCACCTCTTTGTGTACTCTGTACTTAAAATACAGAAGATGGGTCCTCCCCCTGTCCACAGGCCCCACAGAATTTTATCCCCACACTCTAAGTTAAAAACAGAGCTGTAGGCTTGCTGGGGGCTAACTCAGATTGGTATGAGGTGGGAGCATGATTAGCAGCAGGGACTGGCAACACCAGTCCAGCCTATGTGTTTTGTGATCGATTGAGACTCCTGGAGTAAATGTTTTACCAACAGTTCGATTGGGAAGGTTATTTTATTTTATTTTATTTTATTTTATTTTTTTTAACATTTATTTATTTTTGAGAGACAGAGAGAGACAGAGCACAAGCAGGGGAGGGGCAGAGAGAGAGGGAGGCACAGAATCCAAAGCAGGCTCCAGGCTCTGAGCTGTCAGCACAGAGCCTGACAAGGGGCTCAAACTTTTGAACTGCGAGATAATGACCTGAGCTGAAGTTAGACGCTCAACCCACTGAGCCACCCAGGCGCCCCAACATTTTTCTAATATTAATTCAAAAGCAGAATCTCCACACAGTAAGTGTGTATTAGCTTGTCCTTGTGTGATATTTTAGTTTTATTGGTATTTACCACGATTATTAACTTGGCTTTCATAACTATGGTCTTTTATAACCTCCTCAGTATGTAAGCACATAAGCTAAAACACTAACTGAAATTCCTGGAATACACAATGGCATAGGAAGGGCAGGAATTACTGGGGCTAGGCCCACTTCAGAGGCTGGCCCTCTCATCCTAGCTGAAGCTCAGGATGCCTTCTGGGCTGAGGTGGGGCAGGGACTTCCAGGGACGAGGGTCACTGAGTCACACACTGAGTCATTGTGTCCACTTCCGTGGGCGTGGGCAGGGTGTACTGACTGATGTTAACTGTCACAAAGAATTGTAAGATGTGGTGGTTCCTAAGGTAGCTCTGAAAGCAGCCAGTTAGCCAGGAATCTCACCAAATGCAAAGAAGGGACATCATTTCTCAACAGAGCATTCCTCTTTCAAGGGAGATTCTTTTTTCTTGTTTGTTTTTAATATGAAATTTATTGTCAGATTGGTTCCATACAACACCCAGTGCTCATTCAAGGGAGATTCTTGTACACAAACTAGTCAGTTAAATGAATTAATGCAGACATAAACACCTCCAATCAAGGACAAGGCCTACTTACACAATGTCTATTCTGCAAGAAGTAGTTTTCTAGAGTCTCAACAGCATAGCAAACAGAACAAAAGAGCACAACATCACATATCTACCTACAGCTTATTGTTAACTTTGTGATGGATTTCCAAGTGGGATGTTGGGCACCTTTTAAAACATCCAGTCATTCATTGGGTCCCAATTATGACAAAGAATATACCAGGTAAAATGTTTACGATTTAGGCTATAATTGGTGGCCATAGATTCCACATTTCCTTCACTCAAAGTTAAGGGGCCTGATAGGAATACCTGCGTAAGACCTGAGGTGTCAAAAAAAAAAAGCAGCTAAGAAGCAGGGTGGATTTATCCAAGTTTGGACAAAGTGACTGAACATAGAACCAATCTTTAAAAAATCTAGAGATCTATTTTATAGAAAAATGATTCAATTTGATTGGTAGCCTCAGACAGCAGAATTAGGACAACAGGTACAAGTTTGGGAAGACAAATGCCAGCTCAGTATGCTGGAGCCATTTCTTACAGCCAGAGTTGCTCAAAGAGCAAGGTGATGGGGAAATGGTGAATTTGCATCATAGCACAGGCACCGTGTCAGCCAAGGTTCTTAGGTTGCTGGCAGCTGAAACACTTTCTGAATAGTTTTTAAAAATACAAAGTAAACATAAATATAAATGTAAATATAAATATAAATATTGGTTGGAGTTCAAGTAGCCCAAAGCATCTAGGGAAAAGATGAATTAGGTCTCAAATCAGAAACCAGGACAGCTCCAGGGACCTAATTAGAAGAAACTAAGAAACTAATGGCTTATCTTTTCAGGGAGCCGTCTTTAGACTAAATGTATTACTTGGCTCAGTTTAAGATTTCAGTTCTAATCAGAAGCATGTGATTGCCCTAGCTCAGATCACATGGCTTTCCTAAAGCAAGTCCACCTTGATTATGTCATGCAAGGCAAGAGAGGGTCATGAGTGCAGTTGTGTAGGTTGTGCACTGCACAGCTCAGAGGTTTTCAGAGGTTTCCTAGAGTCTGTGCACTGCACAGCACATGTGCTGAAAGGGCTGGTTCTCCAAATCAGAATGAATGCTGGGGGGCAAAATCAACAGATAAACCAGGGTCATCATTTGCCAGAAAATGTTATAAGGGGCAACCAATAAAGGGTGGTTTATTTGGGAGGCTTTTGAACCCTGAAAGATTCTTGTAGGTAATAAGTTCTTTGGTCTTCTGATATTCTTAGCATATCATGAGAATCAGGGTGTTTGGGGTTGTTTTGTTTTCAAATTAAATTGAAAATGGAAACATAAATCTTTATATGTTGAGACCTTTTGCCATTACAATTGTCTTTCGTAATTCCCACCCTTACTTCATCCACTCTGGCCTCCTCTGGGGCTTTGGTTCTTTTCTCTTCATTCTGAAATGACTTTGTTAAGTTGCACAATTAAAAAGACTAACCGTCCTTTCTGAAAATGTTCAGTTTCTTGTCTTGATGATTTTTGCACCAATATACACATATCTTTCTATATTTGAAACATTTAAATTATTTTTATATGCTTTAAACTTCACTTTCAAGAATTTACTCACAGTTTAGTTATTTCCTATCTTTAAGGTGATATTCCATTTTTTACTTTGTAAATTCCTATTCAGTGGGCCTTGGAAGAAGAACGGAATTCAGCTGCCTCAGCAGGAACTGACAGCCATCTCTGGTCCCACACAGTACCTGGTCAATAATTCCACAAACAACACTTAGCAGCTCCACACTGCTGGCTAAGTGCTGGCATTGCATCAAACTCAGTTTTCTTTGTGAACGTAGACCTCCAAATACAGTGTTCTAAAACATTATTAAGCTCTTCCTTCTGGCAGTCCAATTTTGTTAGGGAGAAGTTGAAAACTTTGCCTGATGTATAATTCTGGTATTATATGTTGTGAAATACAATTTTTTTTTCTTAAGAGCTGTACTGAGAAATAATTTGTATACCATAAAATTCAATGTACTGTTCAATGACTTTTGGTACGTTTACAGAGATGGGCAACTATCACAATAAGTAAAGAAAAGAAAAGAAAAGAAAAGAAAAGAAAAGAAAAGAAAAGACAAAACAAAACAAGGAAAACCCGAGACTGTTTTCTTAGTTCCTGCCCGTTGATTTGATCCTTGATAATCAAACACTTAGAGTTTATTCTTTTCACTGCATGAGAGCAGACAAACATTGAAACATATCAAGTTACCTAAAACTCTTCTTTAACTACATTCTCCTCTGAGGATCATATGATTTTATTATGTAACATTCTGCAAGGACTTGTCATTCAGACCACTTACAGATTAATTAGCCATTCCCTGGATTTATATCTAATTCTTGTAAGTATTTAGTTTTACTTTTACTTTTTCTTTTATTGTTTTAGTTTAATTTTTTCTACTTCTGCTCGGTCTGCCTCTGAAAGGAACATCTGTGGTGATTTTTAAAGATCCTAGAACAATATTCTCCCTAAGCTGACACATGCGGAGCTCATGCAGTGTCTATAAAATATCCTGGGGTTCATTTTTAAGACCTTTGCCCGGGGTACATAGATAAAAGAATCGGCAGAGAACCAAAGTTTTGTCTCTCGATACAAGCAAGGTTGGAGCCAAGTCACAGATCAAAGAGGGAGAGAAGAAAGAAAATGGGCTAAGGCTCTGTTTTGAACTATCCAACTCTGAATAATACCAACTTCCTTTCTTGCAGATCATTGGCTTTCCATGAAAGGATTTAAAAGAGATAATTAAAAGTAAGTAAGCACTCCTTACGGCTGCACAGGATGATTTTCTCTTGGTCTTACATATTATTCTATCCTTGTGATCCTCAAAGATCTTCTTCCATGCTGAACCAGGTCCTATAAAAACAGATGGGAAAATCTAAAATCTTCCTTTAGGGTCTGTATGTCTGTGTGTGTGTATACATACACATTTTTGTATATATAATATACATATACACACTGTTTTATGCATACATAAATATACACATATGAAAAAGAGACTATTAACAAACAAGGAAAGGAATGATAATTACAAAATTGAGGACAGTGGGAGAGCTAGCGAGATAGAGAAGAGCACAAAATTAGATGCAATGACTCTTAAGAAATAAGGTTTTGATTATTTATTTTATTATAAGGCTTCATAATTTAAGTATATGTTCCCCCTCTCTCTCCAGATATATGTATCAACCATTATATAGATTTTCTTTTTTGTTATTTAAAAAATTTTTTTTAATGTTTTATTTATTTTTAAGACAGAGAGAGACAGAGCATGAGTGGGGATGGGGCAGAGAGAGAGGGAGACACAGAATCTGAAGCAGGCTCCAGGCTCTGAGCTGTCAGCACAGAGCCCAACGTGGGGCTCGAACTCGTGAACTGTGAGATCATGACCTGAGCCAAAGTTGGACGCTTAACCAACTGAGCCACCCAGGCACCCCTACATAGATTTTCAAGAAAGAATAATACTTCATTACCAACTAGCATTTATCCAAGGCATATTGTGAATGGTTCAATGTTAACACACTTGTTTATGTATATCACTGCATTATTTATTAAAACATTAAAAATATATATAGTTATCATGATTCCAAAAAAGCAATGATCAAACTCTACCATTTCTGATAAAAATGTTTAGTAAACCTTAAAGAAGGAAATTTCTTTAACTTCACATAGCCTGTCAGAAAACTGCAGAAAATACCATATTAATGGTGAAACACAGAATCATTCCACCAGAGCCTGGAATAGACGAGCTGCCCACTGTCACCAGTCTAATGGAATGTGCAGTAAAAAAGACAAAGAAATTAGGAATGATAATGTTGGAAAAAAAAAAAAGAAAAATTGACACCATTTTGAGACAATATGTGATTTATGTTGACATTGAAAGGGAAACAATGAAATTATTCTGCAAGATGGTTGATTAAGGTCAATGCATGAAAAGCAACAGCTCTTCTATACCCTATTAAAATTACTTTAAGATATGCTGGAGGGGCACCTGGGTGGCTCAGTCAGTTAAGCATCTGACTCTTGATTTCGGCTCAGGTCTTGATCTCACAGTTCATGAGTTCGAGCCCTGCATTGGGCTCTGTCTGCATTGACAGTGCAGAGCTTGCTTAAGATTCTCTCTCTCCGTCTCTGCCCCTCCCCTGATCTCTCTCTCTCTCTCTCTCAAAAATAAATAAATAAATAAACATTATAAATAAAGATACGTTAGAAAACACATATAGTTATGAAAACCTATAGAAAAACTTGAAAAACTTTTTTGAAAGACCAACATGAAGGTAGTTAAATTTAGAGACATAGTGTGTGTCTGAATATAAATACTCAATACTTGTTTATCCGACAAATATTTATTTAGTCCATAGTGTACATCAGGATTCTTTGTACATACTAATGAAAATAAAATAACTCCTGCAAGCAGGCAGCGACAGATATTAAAAGAATTAAAAGGACATTGTGGAATAAACATAAGACAGTCAAAAAAGATTGGGAGTGCTGGATGGGGAGGGTGGGGGTTGCTATTTAAATGCAATTGTCATCAAAGTTCTTATCAGAGAACTGGTATTTTAGCAAAAACGGGAGCTATCTGGATGGGGAGTATGCAGACAGGAGGAAGCCTGCCGTAACAGCCCAGGGCAGAAGAATGCCTCCTCAGCGGTGAGCTGCAGAGCAGTGAGCATCCATCCGCAAGTGGGGAACTGTGGTGACAGGTGGTGTAGATTTGGCCTTCACTTTGGGAGGGATGGAAGACCCTGATAGATTATGAGTACAGGACTGACATGCTCTAACTTGCGTTTTTAAGGAACTTCGTTGGCTGTTATGTTGAGAAAAGACTCCACAAAGGGAATGAGAACAATGACCCTAATTAGGAAGTCATTGCAACAGTACAGGGTATGACTGAACTGGCTGAGAAGTGGTCATGTTCTGGGTTTCTAGTAAAGAAATGGTTGAGGATTTGGATGTGGGGTATTCACAAAGAAGGAAGAGTCAGGGATGGGCCTGATGGTGCTTATGTTTGGCAAACAGAAGGTGAAGTCATCATTTACTGAGGGCAAGACAATGTCTTGGGTGGGGAAGTGGACGTCAAGGGAGAGTAAGTTGGATAAATGGGTAAGGATGAATATCTCCCTAAAATAATCTTTAAATGCAATGCAGTACCCACCCTTATCCTAAGAGAAATGTTTTATGGAATCTGAAGAGCTGACATTAATATTCATCTGAAAAACTGTAGTAAATTATAACACTATTTCGCACCAAACACATTTAAAAAATCTGGATGGATTCTATTCCAGGTTTATTGAGATATAATTAGCATATTGCATAAGTTTACAGTGTGCAACTTGATTTGATGTACTTACATATTGCAAAAATGATTACCACCATAGTGTTGGCTAACACTTCCATCACCTCACATATTTCCATTTCTTTTTTGTGGTGAGAACATTTAAGACCTATATTCTCAGCAACTTCTAAGTATATAATACAGTATTGTTAACAATAATCACCATGCTATGCATTAGATCCCCAAAACTTAATGATCTTATAACTGAAGTTTGTACCTTTTGATGAACATCTCCTATCCCCCTTTCCCCATTTGAGATTTTTCTTCTTTCTTAATGTAGGCATTTATCACTATGAACTTTCCTCTTAGAACTGTTTGTGTGGCATTCCATAAGTCTTGTTATGTTGTGTTTCCATTTTTGTTTGTTTCAAGATTTTTTTTTATTTACCTTTTGATTCCTTCTTTAACCGACTGGTTATTTGTTTACACATAGTTGTGAATCTCCCCATTTTTCTCATTACTGATTTCTACTTTCATAGCATTATTGTTGACAAAGTTACTTGGTTGATTTCAACCTTCTTAAATTTACTAAGACTTATTTTGTAAGCTATCATATGATCTATCCTAGAGAATTTTGCATGTGTGCTCAAGAAGAATGTGTATCCTGATGCTGTTGGATGGAGTGTTCTGTATATGCCTATTAGGCCCATTTGGTCTAAAGTATAGTTCAAGTCCAACATTTCCTTGTTGATTTTATGTTTGGATGATTTAGCTGTTGGTTAAAGAGGAGTAGTTAAGTTCCTTATTACGATTGCCCTACAGATCTGTTAATATTTGCTTAGTGTATTTAGGTACCCTACTGTTGGGTGCATATATATTTATGACTGTTATATCTTCTTTATGAATTGACACTTTTATCATTATATAAATGACCTTCTTTGTCTCTTGTTACAATTTTTGGCTTAAAGTTTATTTTGTCTGTTATAAATATCTACTCCTGCTCTGTTTTGGTTTCCACTTGCATGAAATATCATTTAACTTAAAATACTATGTAGTCCTTTAGCTGATGTGAGTCTCTTGTAGCATATAGTTGGGTTTATTTTTAATCCATCTACCCACTCTACGCCTTTTGATTGGAGAAGTAATTTATTTGCATTTAGAGTAATTATTGTTAATCAAGGACTCACAATGCCATCTTATCTGGATCAGTTAAAGAAGCAATTATAAAATCAAACTTAGGGGTGCCTGGGTGGCTCAGTTGGTTGAGCACCCAACTTTAGCTCAGGTCACAATCTCACAATTCGTGGGTTCGAACCCCACAATGGGCTTTGTGCTGACAGTGTGGAACCTGCTTTGGATTTTCGGCTCCCTCTCTCTCTGCCCCTCCCCCACTCTCACACACATGCTGTCTCTCAAAACTAAATAAACTTTAAAAAATTTTTGAAAAAGTAAAATCAAAAGTATAGTCAAATATAAGAAACATTTTTGTAATCTTGCACTAGATTACAGTGAAATTTCAGTAAAGTTTAAAAACACAGCAAAGTAGAAAATACATTACTTGCAATAAATATAAAGCTAAAATATTATTCATATTTTGCAAATAATACCTACACATCAAGCAAATAATGCTGGCAGCCTCATATAAAATGATCTAAGAATATGAAAAAATAATTCACCAAAGTAGAAGTTGTAATAATGGAGAACTAATCATGAAAAGCCAGCCATTTTTCAATTTTAATGGAGAAATACAAATTAAGTGAGACGTGTTTTGTTTTGTTTTGTTTTGTTGTGGAAGGGGAACAGAGATGTAGTTGGCAAAATAAAGAAAAGAATAGGTATCATTCAATGTTGGCAAGAGCATGACAAAATAGATCATCTAATGAAATGTTTTGCTGATTCAGTTGAAAGAGCTCATTTTCTTTGGGTGAAAAATATGTTAACCGTTTATCGCTATTTAAAATATGCTTATCCTTTGATCTAGCAATTTCACCTGTAGGGAACACATTCTTGAGAAATACTCAGGCATTTTCGTTAATATTTCTGTATAATATATTCTGTACTATAAATATGTAGGTAAAAGTCTATATACACTAAACTGATAGTAATAGCAGTTACCCTTTGGAGAGGACAGGGGTCTGTACTGGAGTGGCAGGGGCACTGGAGGGAGTTTGAAAGAGCTTGTCTTTTTTACTCTCTGTTCCATTGTTTTTGTTGGTGGTAGTGCTGGGGATGATGGGGATACATATAATTATGATTAAAAGTACTAGTAGGTGGGAACACATATAAGAATGTTAATTGCTACCTTGAAATAGAACACCAAAATGAAACAACGGTAAATAATCTAGGTGCCCAATAAGAGTACAGTAAACAAATGCATTATGGTGTATCTCTGTCATGCAATGTTGTGCCACTACTTTTTTAAAGAGTGAGATAGTAGGACGCCTGGTGGCTCAGTCAGTTAAGCATCTGACTTCAGCTCAGGTCATGATCTCACAGTTTGTGAGTTTGAGCCTTGCATCCTGCTCTGTGCGGATAGCTCAGAGCCTGGAGCCTGCTTTAGACTCTGTGTCTACCTCTCTCTCTCTCTCTCTCTCCCTCTGTCCCTCCCTGACTCATATTCTGTCTTTCCCTCTCTCTCTCTCTCAAAAATAAATAAATAAACTTAAAAAAAAATTTTTACATAAAGAGTGAAATAGTGATGCTTAGTGAAAAATATTTATGAAATATTTAAGTGAAAATGTAAGTTGGATAATTCAATATGTTAGGTACTTCTTTTTTAATTTAAAATCTATATGAGTAATTACAAATTCATTTAATGACAAATAATTTTATATCTTTAAACATTGCTTTATATTGCTTAAATTAGTAATTTAATGAATATATTATTTAGTAAATATTAACATTGTTATCTTAAAAATTCTTTAATGTTTATTTATTTTTGAGAGAGAGGAAAAGAGAGTGCAAGTGGAGAAGGGGCAGAAAGAGAGGGAGACACACAATCTGAAGCGGGGTCCAGGCTCCAAGCTGTCAGCACAGAGCCCGGCAGCTCAAACCCATGAACTGTGAGATCATGACCAGAGCTGAAGTCAGAAGCTTAACAGACTGAGCCACCCAAGTGCCCCAACATTGTTATCTTAACAACAGTATTTCATCTATCATTTTTGCAAACTTGTGCTCTGCCAATTATTCACATCTGAGGTATTTCTGGGACATCCACGCAGCGTAACTAGAACATCATGTTTTGGTGGGTAGAACTTCTTAAATTAGAAGGATCATGATTAGAATAAAATAAACATGGCCCATGTGGGCTTGGACCTGTAAACCCAGTGTCATGTGCAATCAGTTTAATAAAACCTGATAATTTACCCCTTTTCCTGACAATATGCTATGTTTTAATGGATTAGTTTTGCTTTCTGCAAAAAGAGCTACATTGGAAGGAAAAACATCACAGTGTCCTCATTAGAGGAAAAATAAAATTTAAAAAATTTAAGAAGTCAACTTGATTATATAAAATGATAATAATTGAGACAATAGATTGATATTTACTAACATCTTATTTTCTTTGATGTACTGGTATACATATGAGGAAATATATAAATGGGGAACTCTCATTGTAAGTGTAAGGTTTGAGAAAAATACTTGTTGTTTTGGAATATATCATACATATTTGAAAGATATTATTATTTAAAATTGTGACACCTTAGAATGTAGGAATAAGTTTAAGATGCTGTGACTGGTTTTCAAAGGAATATCTTCATTTTCTTTCATAAATTAAATTTATTGAATACCTGCCATGTGCAAATAAATTTTGTGAGTTTAACTTTATGTATTCAGAGAGGAAACTTAAAAATGTTTCATTCTTTGCAAAAAGTTTGTAAAGTGAACCTCATGAAATGTGAACCTATTGTTACCTCAGTCTACATTCTCAAAAGCTCTTCAGAGTGAGTATTTCTCTGCTTTGAATGTGATCTAGGGTTTAAATCTGCATTTTTTGGAGGGTGGGGTGGGGATTATAATAAGGTCCCTGAATGCAAATCAATGTGAATCATTCCAATGTTTGTAGAAACCCTGAAAATGTTGGACTGATTTAGACCCATGGGATGCTGGTCTCCAAAATGGTAATTTCCTAATAAATTTTCATGCAAAATTTAAGTCTTGGCCTTTTACTGTAAATATTCACATTAGAATGGACTGTTTCCCCCATCACCAGGATTGATATATGGGACTACACTGACATTTCATCTCCAAGATCATAAATGAAACAAAATTGCTGTTATTAGCAATAATAAGTAACAAAAAGTATTAACTGTGTGCCAGACACTGTTCTAAGAGACTCACATAAATTAACTTAATCAACCTTCTCAACCACATTATCAAGATAATTCTTTCTGACCCTAGATGATTGAGGCAAAAGATAGTATATACACTACCCACAGACAGTTAAAGGAAAAACTATAAAAGAAACCAACTTAAAAAACTTTCAAAGTATATGAATAGAAACTTCACAGGAAGAAAAGAATGTGAAATAGTTAATAAACACAAAAATAGCTTCTTTCATGAGTAATTAAAGGAATTCAAATTTATATAATGACCAGGTACTATCTTTCAGTTATAAAATGAGCAAAATTAGAAAACCCTAACCATACTGGTAACGGTAATAAATAAAAATGTGCACTTCAATTTAAAAGAAAACCTTAAACTATGTTCCAAATAGATACTTGAAGAGGGATTTATGTACTGGCATATTGTGTTGAGGAATTACACTGTATATTGCCCAAAGAGATAAATATATTTAAGAGGCCTAGAGGCATATTGAAAGGCTCCAGATATGTCTAAATATACCAAAAGGACGAAATGGAGAAGTGACATTGTGTAGACCTTATGGATGAAAATTTTCAACAATTAAAAAAAAAAAAAAAGGAAGAAAGGCTTTCAATTCAAATATATCTTAGAAATGTATCTTTTTTTAAAAAAATGTTTATTTATATATTTTGAGAGGGAGAGAGAGCATCTGTGTGAGCGGGGAAGGGGCCGAGAGAGAGGGAGAGAGAGAATCCCAGCAGGCTCTGTGCTGTTAGAACAGAGCCCAAAGTGGGGCTTGACCCCACAGATTGCAAAATCATGACCTGAGCCTAAATCAAGAGGTAGATGCTTAACCAACTGAGCCACCCAGGCATCTCATCTTAGAAATATATGCCCACAAATTGGTACAAACCACAAATTTGTAGATCTTCTCTTAGAACTCTCACAGTGATATTACAGAACACTAAGAATTAAGTTCACATATTGGAAGACACAAAAAATGTAACAACAATACAATCAGATTGACAAAATATTAGGAACAAACCAGTTTATGTAGATACGCGATATCAAAAGGTTGGAATAAAAAAAGTCAGAAAAACGTGTTAGTTAAAAGAAAGCTGAAAGAAATCTGATTTATTAAATTAAATGGAATTTAAGATAAAAGATAATGGTAAAATGAAAAACCATTAGCAAATAAAATAATTACAAACTAGCAAGGACATAGCTTCCCCTTAAACAAGTGAAACCAGATCAAATTACAAGCAGAAACTGACAAATTCACTGAGTGGGAGACTTAAATCTCTTTCAGAAAATGGCAGATGAAATAATCAGAAGCATAGAAATACTTTGGTGGTTTCAACAACACAAATATTCTGCTAGATACATAGAAGCCTATAACTGACCAAAGGAAATAAAAGACATTTATTAAGAATGTGCAACAAACATCATACTTAAAGATAAAATTTCAGAGGTGATTTTATTAAAGCTAGATCAAGGGGCACGTGGCTGGCTCAGTCAGTGAAGCATGTGACCCTTGATCTCAGGGTTGTGGGTTTGAGTCCCACGTTGAATATAGAGATTCCTTAAAAAAAAAAATCTAAAAATAAAAATGAAAATAAAGCTAGAGTAAATCAAGATTGTTGATCTACTTATCTTCTACAATTTAGCATTCTGTAGGAGATATGCAATGTAATAAGACAATAGAGAAATATTTTAACTAAGTTTTAAATAAGAAAAAGAACATAATTTAGCATTTTTGTAGATACTAATATTTTATAAATAAAAACTATAGATAGACACTTAGAACAAATTAGAAAGTTTAACAAGGTTGCTGAATGAAGAATGAATATATGAAATTAATAGTGTTACTGTGCAACCAATTAGAAAATGGAGTATTATAGATATAGCATTCTCAATAGCAACACAAACTGAAAGATAACTAAATCTTCAAAAAAATAGCTACAGAATATTTTATGGAGAAAATTACAAAATAATATCAAACAACATAAAATAAGATCTAAATAAATGGCAACATATACATGAATGGGAAGGTTCAATTTTATAATGGCATCAGTTCTCCCTAAATGATTAATTTAAATGATAAATTGAAAGTTGAGAGTAATCTTAACATGATTATTTGTAGAACGTGAGCAAGAGTTCCTAAAATTTTGTATAAGGATACATTTTTTTAAATCCTAACAAAGGACAAAAGGAGATTTACCATACTACATTAAAATACATTATAATAATCATTTCTAAATCATTAAGTATAGACATGCATAGTAGATAAATATGCTAATAGAGCAGAATAGAGAGCCAGTAACAAGACTCAAGTGTATAAATGATATATGATAGAGGAAGTATTACAATCTTTGAAAATAAGATAAACCATTTAATAAGTGGTTTTGCAAATAGAAAAAATGGTAGGAACTTTCCCATACCATATACATAATAAACACAAGATGGATCAAAATTTAATTATTTTTTAAAAATCCCTTTGAAATAATGAAAATAAAATACAGGGAAATATCTCAATGAGATACACAATATAATCATACAGGTAGAAATTGATGCATTTAACTGGGTAAATTTTTAAAAAATCTGTATAACAATAACAGCACACATAACATTTAAAAGGGACAGACATCAAGAAGATACATCAGTCGAAGGATTAATATTTGCAATTATAAGTAATCCATATAAATCAATAAAAAGTAGAAACTTGAGTAAAAATGCTCAAAGGACAACTCACAGAAGAAAAATCCAGAAAGACAAATAAAAACATGAAATGATGTTCAACACTTAAGAGTAATCACAGAATTCTTTCAGAATTTGACTGATTAAGAGAACAAAAGTAAAGAAACACAGAAAATTGAAGCAAAATTCTGCTCAATCACATCCATATAACATGTTATTCTATCAATAGCATATGGGAAGCATATTCACTGGTTTCCTTATATTGGGCCACAGAAAAAACTTTAATGCAGAACTTCCCAATCAGTGTTCCACAAAATGGCTTACACAGTTACTGAGATATGGCTCCACTTAGTTATCCAGAAGACAGGCAATACCTGAGAAAGTCAGAGACCCCACTTTAAGGTAATGTCACCCATTTATCCTGTGTACCATATAAACGTTATCATTTCTATGTATGCAATTATGTAAAAATTATTGGAAAGTATTGCTTTAATGATTTCCAAAAATCTGAGATTTTTACAGGTCACATTTTTTACCCAAAGAACAGAAATCAACAGTAAATATTTGTTAAAAATAGAAATACAATACAGTACAATACAATACAATACAATACCTCTTGCCCCCAGACAAACAAAACCAATAATAACAAGATTTAACTCTTAGAAATTCAGAACGCTGCTTCGAAATAACCTTTATATCAAACCCTTATGTATATCCCTTATAAGAGCTGAAAAAAATCCAAAAAGGAGATTACTTCATATAAACACTTAGGGAATGTAGTCAAAACTAAAATCAGGAAAACATACATAGCTTTAGAAGTTTTTAGTAAAAACAAGTCTCCTTCTTGATTATGAAGGACAGGTTGCTAGTCAGTTAAGAAACTTAGTGGAATCACCAAGTACCAAGAATAATGAGTGAAAAAAACCCCAAAACAACAACAAGGCTCATCATCATGATATTTTATATTATGGATATGGGATATAAAAGGGAATAGAGAAGATACTAAGAATCTCAGCAGTTAAAAGAAATAATAAGAATACTTTTCTAAACCACACTAAATTGAAGATTCCCTCTACATTCTGAAAAGCAAAATGATTTTCAACTAGAATGTCAGCTTAACAATCAAACAGCTGAGAAAAACAGATTAAAGATTCTTTTGATATGTGGAGTGTCTTGGTGGCTCAGTTGTTTAAATGACTGACTCTTGATCTTGGCTCAGGTCATGATGTCAGTTTGTGGAATCGAGCCCAGTGTCTGGCTTTGTGCTGACAGTGCAGAACCTGATTGGGATTCTCTCTCTCACTCTCTTTGCTCCTTCCTCTCTCTCTCTCAAAAATAAATAAATAGAGGCGCCTGAGTGGCTCAGTTGGTTAAGCGTCTGACTTCCGCTCAGGTCAAGATCTCGGGGTTCGTGAGTTCAAGCCCCACATCGGGTTCTGGGCTGACAGATCAGAGCCTGGAGCCTGCTTCAGATTCTGTGTCTCCCTCTGTCTGCCCCTCCGCTGCTTGCACTCTGTCTCTTTCATTGTCTCAAAAAAAAAAAAAAAAAAAAAATTAAAAAAAATTTTTAATAAAATAAAAAAATAAATACACATTTAAAGAAAAAAAGTCTTTTTTTGATATATAATGATTCAAAGTTTACCTCCCAGGTACTCTTTCTTAGAAAAGTATTGGAAGATTTTTTTCCAGCTAAAGAAATATTAATAATAATTTTTTTAAAAGCAGAAGGGGAAAGGATCCAAAAAACTGACTCTAAACAGGAAAGCATTAGAGAGAAATGACTAAACCACAACAGATTTAGACAGCAATTGGTCCAGCCTCTAACAGAAGAGAAGTCCACAAGAGAAGTTCTGGATAGTTGAGTCTTTATTGCTCAAATGGCACCATAGATGACATGGTAGAACACCTGGAAATAAATAAATAGATTAGTGGAAGCTTCTGCAAATGAAAAAGGGAAAATTATTAAATCAAGGAAAATCTGTATATGGCTAGTTTCTGCAGTGAACAATACTAACATGGTGGTAAGTATGTGAAATTTCTTTATTGACACTTACCTAAAACTGGTGGTTAACTATATTGAACAGATAAGGGGGATATGTTGGGAGTCTAAATAAATACAATCTTTTTTTTTTTTTTTAATGTTTATCTCTCACTTTTGAGAGATAGAAAGCATGAGAGAGGGAGGGGCAGACAGAGAAGGAGAGAGAGAATCCCAAGCAGGGTCCGCCCTGTCAGTGAAGACAGAGCCTGATGTGGACTAGATCTCATGAATCATGAGATCAGGATCTGAGCCGAAATCAAGAGTTGGGCACTTAACCAACTGAGCCAACAGCCACCCCCAAATGAGTACAATCTATATCATGTTTGCATTCAATACAAATGTCTAAAAATTAATAAACCTAAAAGAGCACAATAAACTTAATAACTTAACGTATGGATGCAGCTACCAGAATAAGTAGCTAAATAGTTAAACATGATTGATGACAGAGTTTTGTAACAGGGACTAGGAAATACATGAGCACAACACTACTCTTGGTAGTGTTTTTTGGTATTATTGGTTTTAAACTTTAAAGGCTTATTTGATGAGATAGTTTGGAATCACAAAAAGAGTTTTTACTCACTTTTATTTTATCCCCCCTGCAAAGTATTTGAGATTATAATTAAAAAAACATTTTAAAAGTTTGTAGATAGGTTACTTTAGCCAGGTGGTTCTCAACTGATGTGTTATTATTCTATCTTCTCCCCACTACAGACAACATTTTTTAAATTTCTGGGAAAAGTTTTTATTGTCACAATGATTGAGGGAGAACCATTGGCATTTAGTGTATAATGAGCAGGGAGGAAAATCAGGCACGATAGACATTCAGCAAACTTTTCAAGCAATTTTCCACCAGACATAATTTACTTGAAATATATCTATCATAGACATTAAGGGGTGTTGATACTTGTTCACTAGTTTGGAAAAATTACACCCATGAACAACAGCACCCCTTGTGGTAGAAGAATTGCAAACATACATAGACCACATACAACTCCTTAGATGTAGAATCTGAGTATTTTACATTTTTTGGTGCAGTTGTCTGTTAGAATGTATATTTTAAAATATAAGTTATTTTTAATGAAAGTATTTAAGAGATGGACTGAATTCCTTTCTCTTGCTTCAGGAATGCTTAAGAAAAATTTGATCCTTAGTCAACCTTTTTGCAGTATCAACACAAGGAATATATTTATCAGAGGTAAATGAGAGTCTTGCTGGGTTGCTAATTACTTATGACTCATCTGGGAATGTTCCTAAGCATGCCACTTTTGCTTGTTGAGATTGTTTATTTTTTCACCTGTAATTTACTGTCAGCTGCCTTAAATATGGAAGTTGGGCACTTACCTATCCTTACCTGTGCTGATGTGATTTGCCTTCATTCAGCTCATTTAACTCATGGCTCAAGTTCATGTGCATACTGTGTTTGGACATGGGGTGCCTTCTCTGAGTGTCTGAGGCCTTCATAATACAGCCTCTTGCACTTCTTGTTCTATCTTGTTTTCTAAAGCCAAGTATAGTCAGTGCTGGATTAAACTTTTGCGTCATGTAAATTTAAAGAACGATACAACCTAAAATCTACTGATGCTGCCTTTTTAGGGCTACACAGAAGTCTCTGGATGGTAAAGTGTGCATAACAAAATATTTGTCCCAAAAGGGAGAATTCGCCCTGTGGAATTGAAAGCCACAGTTATAAGTTATTAGATACTAATTCTTATGGAGTTTCTCGTAAAATTCAATTAAAAATATTAAATAAAATAATCTATTCATAATGAGTGGATGCTTAGTACGTAGGCACAATATTTATTTATCGCATATGAATTTTTGCTTTTATTAAATAAACCATATTTACATGTCATTCTCAATTTATGTATTTTGATCCCAAAGAGTATTCTAAGGTTAACAAATTACAGAGTGTTAAAAAGTCAAATCAGTACTCATACTCCTTCAGTTTAAACATATAGACCTCTCTTTAATATTGTAACACTTCAGGATGATAACAAACATACATGAAACTTATCTGCCAGAAGGAAGAATTTTAATGGAAAAGTAAAGAATTAGTGGGCAGGGCGATGAAAGTGGGAGTGTTGCATGGGATTTTCTAGAAAATTCCACGAAAGGAAATAATTCAAGTGGAAGGAGTGTCCTTTTTCCTACCCTCCCTTTCTTCACTTGGTAATTCTTGACGTCTGTAAAGAGTATGTGATGTTTGGAGTCTTAGTAAATACTTCTAAGTGACCTTGAAGTTGTATACAGTGAGCTGGGGAGAGCAGAGCAGAAAGATAGAGCAGCCTCAGGAACAGATGTAGTTGTAAAGCTTACTGAGTGACAGTTTTGAGCTTATGTTACATGAGAAGAAAAAAGTAAAATTCTCATTTGTTTAAACCATTGTTATTTTGGGTTTTCTGTTACACACAGCTTAACTGAATCCTAATTACTGTCACCGCCCTCCCCATTCCTTCCTTCCTTTATAAAAAGTATGAAACCACTTATAACATATATGAGTCTGAAGGGTTAAAGTAAAAAAAAAAAAAAGGAGAAAAAGAATTGGAATTAACATATTAAAAACCTGGAATAAAGGTTGTAAATAAAAAATGACACTACTAGTTTAAAAAATATGTGTCTACAGCTAAAGGATTAATGTATGTATTTATGGGTGTGAAATCAGATTTTTGATTGGCCACAAGTAAATTCCCCCAATAGCTCTTATTAACCTATACACTTCTCAACAGGGACTAGCTGTGATCACCAAAGAGAATATTTATTTTTCTATTTTGGCTTAAATGAGAGCTTTGATGGGAATGCTCTTGCTAGATGATTAAAACAAAAAACAAAAACCAAAAACCTTTCTGATTCTAGATCTGATTCTAGATTTCCTTTATAATGACCTCCTCCTGCTACCTGGTATGGTCTCCTTACATCAGGAAAGGAGAGGCGAAATCCAGCTCCAGGACTTTAAATACACGTAAGAGTGTCTGACTGGCTCAGTAGGTTAAGAGTCAGGATCGATTTGAGCTCAGGTCATGATCTCATGGTTCATGTGTCTAAGCCCCAAGTCAGTCTCTGCGCTCAGGAATTCTGTCCTCTCTCTCTCAGTCCCTCCCTCCGCTCACGTACTCTCTCTGTCTCTCTCTCTCTCAGAGTAAATAAAAAAAAAAAAAAAACTTAAATGAAACGTGTAAAGCAATGAATATGCATGATAACAACATTCATGTACATTGACAACAATGTTGAAAAATACAAAATAAAATGCTTTCCAGTCTATTTTCAAAATGCCAGTTCCACTCTTCAAAGTAAGCACATTTTACTAATTTTGGGTTTGTTTTAAATTCTTTTGTGGTTATCAGTGTATTTCAAAATAATACATCTGTGCTACTGATTCATGTTTGTCAACTTTAGATAGTGTTCATTGGCTCCCTACTAGGAATGATAAGTGTTACCTTAAAATTTACTCTTTTGGAAGCACTGTTTTTGACCTTCTGATTTGTGCTTTTTGATCTTTAAGAAGTTCTCCTTTAAAAAAAAGTTTATTTATTTGAGAGAGAGAGAGAGTGAGAGAAGGGGAGGGGTGGAGAGAGAGAGAGAGGAAGAGAGATAATCCCAAGCAGGCTCCACACTGTCAGTGCAGAGCCCAACGCGGGGCTCAAACCCATGAACCTGTGAGATCATGACCTGAGCCAAAATCAAGAGTCAGATGCTTAACAGACTAAGCCACACAGGCATATCAAGAAGTCCTCCTTAAAGATTTAAGTCCTTCTCCTCTCCTGACCCACAATGATATCCTCTTCTGTTTTCTTTTATTAATTTTATGATTTTATGTTTCATCTTTAGGTGTTCATTCACCCAGGAACTGTGCTGTGAGATAGGTGTTGGAGAGAGGTACAGTATTCTTTTTCTTCCACGTTTGTTTGTTTGTTTTACTACTGTCTACTGAATAGTCTTTCTTCCCCTATTTGTTTTTGTAGTGCCATCTTTATGATATTTTTATTAGATTCATATATGTGTACATTTGCAGGTATTCATAGGTATGTGCATATGAGTCTGTCTCTTGAGCTATTCTATTCTACTGGTCTGGGCTGTTCCTTGGTCTAGTTATCTGTTCTTGCATTAGTACTGTGCTATTATTATAACCTTCTCAATATCTAGAAAGAGAAAGCACATTTATTTAATCTTCTTTTCCAAAATTAAGTGAGCTGTTTTAACAGATGAAATTAAGATGGGTTTTTTATTGAGATTGCATTGATTTTATAAATTAATTTGATGAAAATTTTACATCCTGACATCCCATCTAAGAATGTGGAATAGATTTTCCTTTATGTCATTTAATACAATTTAAACTTTTACTCTATAAAGCCTTGGGCCTTCACATTTAAAAATTTTTTTCCTAAGTGTTTTATGGCTTTGTGATTATTGTCCCTAAGATCTTATTTTTAATTACGATTTTTTGTTGGTTATTGCTCTTATAGAACAATGCTGTTGATTTTTACAAGGTGATATTTTATTTGGTAACTCACTGAAATTTCTTATAATCTCTAATATTTTAATTTCATTCTCTTCCATAAAAATAACAATATTATCTTTTTTCTTCCTCTCTTTTCATATCTTCTTTCCTTTCCTTACAGTGTTGGCTAGGCCCATTAGTTTTAAACCTTAATGGTAATGGTGAGATTAGATTTGATATTAAGGCGTTAAGATATATGTATCTAAAGTTTCTCTATTAAGTATGATGATTATTGTAGGTATAATATTTATTTAGGGAGATTTTAGTCTATTCCTAATTGATAAATTTTCCAGTTTTAAATCATAGTAAATGATGAATTTTCTTAAAGGTTTTTCATATACTTCTGGGCAATCTCCATTGCTCCTCAATATAAAATGGTAAAAACATCACTTTTTAACTACTCTTCCCTTCACCCATTCTCTCAGCTCTGTCATCTTTATATTTCTTTTGCATTGTCAAAATTTCTTATTAGTATTATGTTTGTTAATTAAAATTAAATCTTTCATATTTTTGTTTTTCTGGTGGATCATAAAATTTGAAAACAACTAGAAACCCTTAAAATATTAGGATTATAAAATAATATTCACTCTAGAATGATTTTTTATGATTGAGTTCTAATATAAATGAATGTAAGCTCAATATGAAGCTGCAAGAGTAAGGTAAAATCATTTCTATGTGTCATTCCATCTTCAAAATTTCTTTATGTTTATACAATGCTTTTTTGCAAAGTGCTTTGTTTTCCTCAATTTTATGATTATATATTTTTTATCTTCTATTTACAGAAGACACATTACATTCTTAATAAACAGTATCTTCCACATCTTAATTGTCTTGTCTAACTGTTCAATGGAATCCATATTTTTTTCTTCAAAATATTTTTCTCACATCGTTCTACCTCACTCTTAATTTGCTCTGATTGCTCCTTTACCTCCCATTTATTTGTTATTCTGATGCATTTGATCATATGCTCATGCTTCTTGGATTCTCTAAATTTCTTCTTTCTTAGATTACCTTTTTGTTTTAATGGAATACACCTTGAGTGAAATTTACTAGGAACACATCCTTATTTCTTGCATGTCTAAAATCATCTTTGTTTTGTCTCTACAATCTTGGTGATAGTTTGTTCAATTTAGATTCCTAGGTTTAAAATAAATATTCCTCAAAACATTGGAGGCATTACTCCATATTTGCTAGAATTAAGGATTGTTGAAGAAAATCTGATCATGTTCTTATTATCATTTCTTTGTAGAAAAGATTCAATGTTAGTGTTCATATTCTTTTTATGAGACGGTACAATATTCATGCCAAAATGAAACTCACTGACATTTTGTTAGAGAAAATATCATGATTGAGAGCTGATTGAGAGAAGAGGGTTTTTTAAACTTTGCTATTGCAGGTCTTACAGAGCAAAGTTATCTAATGAAATAATAAAAATTTGTTTATAAAGTAGATCTTTAAGAAATGCAAGAATATAATTTATCCAACAAGCATTGGTAAGGTCTTGCAGAACAACAGTCCAAGTCCAGGACTTGGTTTGCAAATGAGAAAGTGAGACTGGAATCAGTGGTCCTTGATTTTTGGGGGGCCCCTGAGACCTTTTACTATTTAATGAAATCTATTGATCTTCCTAGAAAATTGCAAATATGTACATACAGAAATATTATGTTGTATTTCAGAAAATTACACAACCCCCTGAAGAAATCTATATTCATCTACCTATCCTTTTATATATCCTGGGTTAATGGATTCCATAATAAAAGTTATGACCAGACCCCGGATTCTCAAATCTCATGGATCAGCAGCACTAGGCTTACTTGGGGGCTTGTAGAGACGCAGATTCCCAGGCCTCATCTGACATTGCTGTGTTGCCCAGACTGTGGCCTGGGGATCAACCCATGATTCCAGTGCTCACTAAAGAAACAGAAACCTAGATGGTTTCCAACAGCCTTTTCATTTTGAGAATTTTATAATGGTCATGATATTTTTACTGAAGACCCATCCTAAGCAAATTCCAAACACAAAGACATGCATGATGCACTTCCTATTGTTGTCTGACTTAAAATCTAGTTGGGACAAAGGGACACCCTTGGCAAGTTATATATAACTATAGTGACATATGATCTAACATATAGAAGAGGTAATGATTAAATTCTAAGTACGTGGTTTCACTACCATCTACTGTGATAAGAGAGAGCCATCAAGATGGGGAGTAGTTGGCACTGGAGGCCCACATGACGTGTGAGGATGAACAGTGTTGGAAACAGGACACGAGTGAGGAGGGCATGTCAGCGACTCCTGTGAGTCAATTCCCCACAGGGGAGTTATCTAAATCGTGCAAGAGTGCAAGAAAATGCAAGAAAAATGGACATGGTTGAAGCTGGACTCTGGCATGTCTCAAGTATGGAGAGGGAATCTTTTTCATACTTCAAAAAATGTTTATTCAGTAGCAAAATATATATCACTACATATATAACTTTATTTCATCTACATGAATGGAATATAGGTTTATTGCAAAAAAGAAAAAAGAAGAAATCATACGAGACAAAAATGTGTAAATTAGAAAGTAAAACTCCCTATGAACCTACCCCTAAAGACAGTCACTTGGTTCTGTCCATGACAAATAAACTGTTTTAAAAATTTTAAAGAGAGAGAAAGAGTTTTATGCGAGCCCAAGCAAGGACAGCTGCCTGAGATACACAATCTTCAAAGAAGAGAGTGTTCTGGAGAAGGAACACTTGGGGCAGGATTATATATCTTTTTACTTAAAGAGTTACAAATCATCATGACAAAGGACATTCCAAAAAGTTATAGGCGTTATCTTATGTTTTTAGCATGTGCAAGGCTGTATGCCTTTAATCTTATAAAAACCAAGGAGGCTTTTTTGTTCTTCTTATCTTCATGTTTGGAATGCTCTTTTTTGGTTATTTATTATTTTTCTTAACAAAGCAGAAGTAAAACGTGTGCTTAGGGCAGAAATACAAGCACTCGTTTTGAGGTTGTGCAGAGTCATTTTGACCTTGGTAGATGTTAAAGTATAGCTTCCCCAGGAGCTGGGGAGCAGGGCCCACACACATTAAGAGTTGACAATTTCCTTTATCAGTTCAGAGGAAGATGGGTGAATCTGGAGTGTTCTTTTGGTCAGCATTTTCAGTATGTCTTCTCAGAACTTCAGGAATTGTCTGCCCCAGAGGTTTTCAGAGAGGAATATGGCCCCCTGAGCCAGAAGGGCACTGCCTTTTCCTGCATGGACTGCAGTAGGCTTTCCTAAAATATTTTGTTTGCATAACCCAGAACCCCCATTCCATACTCACTCCTTAATTTATCTTCCACAGAGCTGCATGTTCCCCATGGCCTCCCCAGGTTCAGGGTAAAAACTAACATCCTCCTCAGGCTGCCAGAGGTCCAGCTATGCCCTCCCCTTCCACACTCTGAATCCTCCCCCACCATCACACTCCTCCCTGTGCTCTCCTCCCCTCCCCCTCCTCTTCTCCTCCTTCCCCCTAACCTCTGCCCTCTTCCTCTCCTCACCCTTCCCCTTTCCTCCTCAGTATATCCCTAGCAGCACAGGTCACCCAGTAGTCCCTGCCCTCACACCTCAAGGCCTTCACCTGTTGCTTTGGATGGTTCCTCCCACCCTCACCTGCCTGCTTTCACCCCTTTCAGGCTCTGCCCAGACCTCATCTTTTCAGAGGTCACTCTTGACTCATTTAGGGGGATGGGCCCTCCTGATTTGCCCAGACTGAGGGGATTCCTGGATTGGGAACTTTGGGTGTCAAACCCTTGGGAACCCTGTCCTTAGTCCCTGCTTGTTTTTCTCTCCAGTCCTGATCTGCAAAGGAGATTTCCCCAGCTGCTTTGTTTATTGCCTGTCTCCCTTCACTGGAATTATAAGCCCCATGAGAGTAGGGCTCTTGGTTCTGTTTATTACTGTGTCCCAGAACTTAGAAAAACACCTCACAAAAACATCAATATTTGTCGAACAAATAATTCAAATGGTCAAAGGCTTAAAAACAATTAAAAACCACTGTTACAGGCAATGAGGAGTCCTTACGTTTTAGGGTTCTTTTTGAGAATATGAAAGGTCAATTCTCTAAATGTACCTTTGTCCTAGGGTATTAAAGATTAAAAAGCAATTTCTTTTCTTTAAAACATTGTTGTTTAAATTTTTTTACCATTGAGAGAGAGAGAGGTGGGGGGAGGGGTAGAGAGAGAGGGAGTCACTGAATCTGAAGCAGGCTCCCGGCTCTGAGCTGTCAGCACAGAGCCCGATGCAGGGCTTGAACTCATGAACCGTGGGATCATGACCTGAGCCAAAGTTGGTTGCTTAACTGACTGAGCCACCCAGGTGCCCCTATTAAGGGCCATTTCTTTGTTCACTTGGTCCAATCCTTCCCCTCCTGTCTCTTATTTACTTAATTTTGTAGAATTTAACTTAAACATTTTTGTGTGTGTGCCAAAGAAATGAGGAAACAGAAAAAGGAGGTTTAAAGATACGGAGAGAGTCGGTTGAGCCTCAGAATCTTGATTTCGGCTTAGGTCATGATCTCACAGTTTGTGGGTTTGAGCCCCACACTGGGCTCCACACTGAGATTGTGGAGCCTGCTTGGGATTCTCTCCCCCTTTCTCTCTGTCCCTCCTCTGCTCTCATTCTCTGTTTCAAAATAAACAAATAAACTAAAAAAAAACCCAAAAAAACAAAGATGTGGAGAGAGAAGTCAGATTGGCAGTGGTTTTCCAAAACTGTGTGCCCCTGCGAACAGGGGGAGCATTCTGAAGAACCTGGTGCCTTCTGGACAGGGTGAGGCTGCTTTGGGATGTGGTGGTGGTCTCATTCCCCTGACAGGAGGGAGCAAACCCAGGTCCAGTAGCAGCCCATCTTCCTGAACAGCACATCTCGCAGAAAAGCATCCCTCCTTTCACTCTGTGGGAGTCATATATTACACAGACCGTTTCAAGATATTTGTCTTTCTTTCTTGGTCCCAGGGCTCTTTTCCTGCTAGATCCAACTCACATCCATTTTTTAGCTTCCCTGTGAGTGAGATAAAAAGTGCCTTGGGAAGCAGCCTGCACACTTTTATAAAAATAAACTTTTGTTTTTGATGCCAAAGTCTTAATTATTGTGGTAAATCTTCTACCCTTGTCAAGAAATGATGGTAGGAGACAGATGAATGGCTCTGTAGTAATTAGCTCATCGAAATCACAATGGAATAAGCCCTACACTTACATGCCTGTACCACCCCCCCACACACACACAGCTCTAATGAGAAGATATTTATTTATTTATTTATTTACTTATTTATTTATTTTTGAGAGGGGGGGTGGGGGAGGGCCAGAGAGAGAGAGAGAGAGAGAGAGAGAGAGGGAGACACAGAATCCGAAGCAGGCTCCAGGCTCTGAGCTGTCAGCACAGAGCCCGACACAGGGCTCAAACCCATGAACCACGAAATCACGACCTGAGCCAAAGTCTGACGCTTAACCAATTGAGCCACCCAGGCGCCCCCAAGAAGATACATTTAGGTTGCTCCCCAAACTCTGCTTTAACCTAAATAGTAGGGCAGGCATGTAACTGCACAGGGCAGTTTTGTCTGTCAGACCCAAAGTCAGAGCATTCCTTTGTGCAATAAAAAAGGTCTTCATTTTAGTGCCATCCTTCTTTGCCCTTTTCAGGTGCGGGAACTTTCACAGCTAGGAGAAGAGTGTGTATTGTGTGTACTTAATGAGCACTTGCTCACTCAGCCGTGTGCAGCAAAGGAGGAGAAAGATTTTCTTTTTAAATCAAACCCGACTATATATATATATATATATATATATATATGATATGGAAGTCTTGAAATGGAAAATTTTGTCATCTTCATTATTTCTTACTGCCAGGAAGAGTCCACTGCCCTTCCTCCAACTGAATAGCATTTCACTAGCAGGCACAAAATAAAACGGGTCTGGCTAAAACATAAGGAAAAGACAGAGGTGGACACAGCTAATTGTATTTATGTCAGGCTTTGAGAATAATCAATACGCCCTTGCTTTATTATTTATGTCTGGCCCAGTATATACACACCTAACGCTCAATATTTTTCTTCGCTGGTTTTATTCCTAGAGCCCATGGAACTGTGTGGAAATGCCTCCTCAAAGAAGAGGAAAGGTTTCTGGGAATGCAGCACCAAAGCTTAGACAGACAGAGGGTTGTCTCCTGCAACCCCAGCTTCTCTTTTCTTACGGCCATCCTCTGTTCTTGGCCACAGTCTGTTGGAAATTTAAGGGTCAGAGCACTGCTTTATGTTTTCGTAGTTGAGTTAATTCCCTACCCCAACATGTTTGTTCTCCTAATGTCCAGTTCCTCAGCAGGGAAGGGTTATTCTCTCTCCTGTTCAATGTGAGAATCACGTTGAAAAGTAAGGAACTCTTTCATATGAGGACCCTGTTTCACACAGAGGTGGTGTCTCCTAGTGGGGTCTCCATGAAAGCGATGCTGGATGCCGATATCCACACCTCTGAGTGTGGGGCTGGTGGGAAGTCCCTCAGCTATGGCCCTAGCTCTGCTCAAGGCCTGAGGTTTCCCTGGCACTGGCTGCAAGTATGGCTGCTCCCACCCCCACCGCCCCCTTCCCCCAGCAAATCCTGTCACCCACACCTTCCAATGGTTGGTGTTTCCCACTGGTCTAAGTGGTACTTGGGCATGGCATTTCTCTTTGGACTCTGACCTCTTTTGTGGCAGCTGACAGCTTCTAGAACCTTTGGACAACTCAGTCCATGGTTGCCTTCTTAGGACTATGCTGGGACCAGATGATGGAGGAGGCAAGAATTTATCCCTGATTTATGGTTCTGGAGAATGGACAGCTGGTGTCGACCCAGACCAAGCGAGAGGACGTATGCAGAATAGCAGATTTGGGGTGAATCATTTGACTCCTACCTGCCTCTTGGGCCTTGGTTTGAGTTGAATCATGGACGCTCATAGCAAGGAAACCACTGGATTCCCAGGGGCAATAACCTGCATGGCTCACCTGGGGGTAGTGTAGTGTCACAACCACATAGCTTCCTGTCTCTGCTGTGTCCTGGCCCAATGAAACCTCCTTAACGGGCTCCTCCGTGGGGCCTCACATCTTCCCCATGTCCAATTTCAGTTCACAGAATGTGGCTCTGGATGGCTTATCAGTACAAAGAGTGCACAGAGGCCCCCGTTCAGAGACGGTGGGGCCACCTGGCTGCCCAGAGTGAGATGGCAGCCGATGCCAGGCCTGCATGCTTTTTTTTATACACCTTCGACATTACCCCTGCCCAACCTAGTGTCTTTAAAACTCTACTCATGCTTTCATTTTCTGTCCCTTCATTTTCTGCTCCTTGCCCCATGCTGGTTTTCATCAGTTTTAAATGCGCTCTACTATTTCCCAAACTCAGTAGCTTGTCAGGAATGCCAGGGTTTGAATTTCATTTTACAACAGCAGCAAGTGGCAGACCTCAGTCACGATAAAAATCCTTTTTCAGTGAGCACTTGCTCAGTGCCAGCCACTCTTCCAGAACACATTATTTCATTTAGCCCTCACAACAGTGCTAAAGGTAAAGGAACTTTTAGCACACATCTTACAGTGGAGGAAACTAAAGCCCAGAGAAGTTAAGCAATGTGCCCCTAGCCACCCAGAGGTCAGTGGTGTGGGAGGAATTTGACACTGGCAGCCTGGCTCTGGACTCCTAACTACTACACAGCAGAGGGGCTCAGGGCACGGGAGATGAAATTTCAGTAGTCTCCATGTTTTCTGCCGAGGTTCAAGCAGACCTACAGCCAGTGCTGGCAGCCCCCTCTGAAACCTGGGTGGGTGCACTCCTGCAAAGAAAGCCCCACAGGAGCTCTGGCTTAGTCCTCGGTGCTGGCTCCTGAATTTCTTTCCTGCTTGTCTTTCCTCCCACGGGAGATCTATAGCTACTTATGGCATCTGTTCTGTATTCTTCCTTGCTGACATTTACGAAAATAATTTGTGTCACTTGTTAGTGCAAATTGGCTACCTTCTCTGAAGAGTTCTATCCTACTATATAAGAAATCTTTTCATACATCTACAGTATTTCTGGACATATAGGGTGTCTTATATTTTGCCTTGTTTTGTGTATTGCTTATTGCTATTTCCTTCGAGGAGGTAGTAAGTCTGTTAACCTTAAAAATAAAGCAGCCAGTCATTTTACCAGCAAACATGAGTTCATTCTGGAACTGTAGATAATTGCAATCTGAGACAAGCAACTTAGGGCAAAACTACAGGCAAGTTCTAACAACAAAGGAGAAGAAGGCCCTTTTGTAAAGGAAAGTGGGGGAGAGGGGTTGGGAATGCTGTTATAAACAATCTATTGGCTGTAAAATGGGAGTTGAAAGTATAGTCGCTTCTCATTGGCTGAGTTGTGACTATCTCTCATGGGCCGGGCTGTTGCCAGTAAGAGGAGGAAAGCTTTCTTCTGCCTGCTGGGATAGTAAAGTGGTGGCTAAAGTAGTATTACCTTGCCAGGTAAGTCTTTTGCTGTGAAATCTGCAATTGGGGATGAGTGGTAGAGTGGGAGAGCTTCCCCTTCTGGCCTCCTCAGTCCACTTTAAATGAGGTTTCCTTCTTCTAATTTCCACAGTTTAGTAGAGATATTGTTGAAAAATAAAATATGTAAACTATGCCCTGTACTTTGTGTGTAAAAGTAGCAATTTACAATAAATAAATAAATAAATAAATAAATAAATAAATAAAAGAAACTGTTATGATATCAATTAATATTGACATCAATGATTAATATTAATATTGTATGGATAAAGAACCTCTTGGTATATTTGAGTAGGATGGTTTGTGACATTTAAATCAAATTTGATTATTTTAATATAATTGTATAGTATTTTGTGGTATTTTGCATGTTTCACCTAAACTTAACATTTTCATAGACTTTTTTGTTCTTCAGATTCTCAAACAGAATTGCTTATCAAGACTTTATAATTAGTGGGGCCCCTGAGTGGCTCAGTGGGTTAAGTGTCCAGCTGATTTTGGCTCAGGTCATGATCTCAGTTTGTGGTATCACGCCCTGTGTCGGGCTCTATGCTGACAGTGCTAAGCCTGGTTGGGATTGTGTCTGTCCCTCTCTCTCTGTCCCTACCCTGCTTATGCTCTCCCGTCTCTCTCTCTCTCTCTCTCTTGCTCTCTCTCTCAAAATAAATAAATAAATATTATAAAAAAGATTCTCCCTGTCCCTCTGCACCCCCCACTTATGTTTTCTCTCTCTCTCTCTCTCTCTAAAAAACAAAGAAAAAAGACTAGTTTCAACTAAGGAGGAGAGTGCTTATTTTATTGCAATTTCCTCTTCACCTATTTTGTCTCTCCAACTTGTTATCATCACAATAAAGCTGGATTTCTGTAATGTTTGTGATGCTGGAAGTCCAGTTTCTCTTTGAGCTGGTGAGAAGTACTGTTTTTTATGTGTGTGTTATGGTTAGTTGGGAGACCCCACAGCAAAATAACAGCCCTAGGTGTTGAGGACTTCAAAGGTCCCCTAGGTCCCGTCCCCAGGCTAGGGAGGTTGGAGGGAGGTTGGAAGGAGCTACCTCGGCCCTGGAACATGACTATCTCCACATGCAGGACCCATCTCAACACTCCTTGGGACTGTCAAACACACTTGCCACTTTCTTGTGCTAGTTTCCCCTCCACTTCCCCCCACAGACCTTGCGCTTTCTTGCATGCTAGCCCCTGGGCAGGCACATCTCAGCCCATCAGGCATGGTGTAAATAACATTTAAATGGCCCACTTCTCAGCTCACACACAAAATCTTTCATGCCAAATGCCACACAGCTATTACTTGACTTGCTGGTTACCCAGGGACGGTTACTTCATCATAATTCATCAATCTGGACACTTATGACCATGCATTTTTCTGTATTAATGTTATATAATAAATACAATTACGAAAAACAAAGATTCATGAGAAAGGTAGTTTCATGCAATATGAACTCACAGCATCCAAATGTGTTTACTCGGAAGGAGGAATCAAGCCTTACTCAGTGAAAGTGCCCAAATGTCTATTTGCCTACAATTTGGGAGAGCACTCTCTCCTATCGTTGATCTCTGACTCTGCGATTACTCAACTTAGCCCCAGGACTGATCCAGATCCCAAATTCTGAGTATGGTCAGTCTAAATAAACTAAAAAATATTATCCTTTCAAACTTTGCTGTGCTTTTCAAGCCAGAACTTTGTACCCCTTAAAAGGCAGTCAAAGTGCCATTGTGATTGTGTGGGCACAAAGCCATAATCTTTTTTTTTTTAGGGAGCTTGTTCCAAAAAAAGAAAAAAAAAAGCGCCTAAACAAAACTCTGAGATTTCTATCACAGCTTATGAAGGATAATGATGGAGTTAACGTAAGCTGAGCAGGTTATGCTCTTTCACGTTTCATCCCAGAAATATTTCAGTTTTGAATGAAAACCAGTGGATTTGGGCAAACAAAGAGTGCCTGGATTCCTGAGCTATTATTAAAAGAAAAACGAATAAAGGCAGAAACAAGTCTAGGGAGCTGCCCTCACTGGATCTTTGATAAAAAGTAATATTAAAAAAAAAGATATGAGACTTGGCATTCAAAGAAATAAACATTATAATCTCAACATCTGAGATAAGAAATAGGCATTTTCTTTCTCGGCTTTGGGGAAAGTTAAGTTGCAAGTGGAAAACCATAATAGAAATGGAACCTTTTGATCTTTTGTTCTTCTTTTCCCCTCGTTCCTCTTTTCTGTTATTCTGTCTTTTTTCTCTCTGCTTTCCTCTTTCTTCTCCTTTCCAAATAAAGACTATTGCAATTTTGAAACTCTCATGTGAGTTAATAGCTAGGATGAATTCATAAACTGTTCTCTAGCTTTACCCTATCTGATGGGATCTGCTCTACTGTGACAAGAAAGTCAGGGAATATTTCCTGAAGCAGTGAAAACAAAAAATGATGTGCAGAGGTCTGAGGCCATCACCGTACTGCCAAAGCTGCCCGGGGCGAGGGGTGGGGGTGGTTGGGGAAGGGGGAGAATTTAGAATTTTGCAAACCTATGGTGTCCCTTGCCTTGCACTTAGCTGCCCTGATTTATATAAAAATTATAGGGATTCCCTCCTGCATACAGGCCTCCGGTACCTTCCCCCTTCCAAAAAGCACATTATAGAAAGTAAATTCCTTGCATGTTGATTTGAGTTTATGAATGTGTTCAGAAGTTAGCCTGCAATTTTACATGTCCCTGTTCGGGGGATTTTCTGCACCAGTGGAAAAGTGTAGAGAAGCCCAGAGCATTCTTCATAATGTCTGAGGCCATCTCTTGTCCTCTTATATCTGTCCTCAGAGAAAAAATAGGGAACCACAGCCAGGAGCCGTGGCTCTTGAGTGGGGGCCAGGTCAGTGACCTTGGGAAGTTGGTTAAGCACTGTAAGCCTCCACATGCTCATCTGTAAAAATAAAGAGTGCTCCTGTCATGAGTTGTTGTGAGGCATAGAAACTATTTAGCCTGACCACACTGTGAGTCTCAACAAGCATTTGCTGTTATGATCCAGAGGCCACACCTTATCTCCAACTTAGTTGATAGTTTCTTAAATCCCCTTCTTCAGGAAAGAACAAGACTTAAATTAATGATGCTACATCTTTCTGGCTTTGACACATGGATATATTCTATTCCTGTGGACAATTTGCTTGTGTGTATGCCTTGCTTCCTTCAATTCTTTGCTCAAATGTCACCTTCATAGTAAGGCCTGTACTGACTATTTTATTTAGAAGTTTAAGTCCTACTACCTCATCCAATCCCATCCTGGTTCTGGCCCTGTCCCATACCCTGCTTTATTTTTCTCATTAGCATTTATCATCTTTAAAACACACCGTATAACTTATTTCTTTGTTAGGCTCCAGTCAGCCTTGCAGCATCAGAATGTGAGCTCGATGAAAGCGGGGATATTTGTTTTTTTCCCCTGCTGAATCCCCAGTGTCCTGAAAGAGTAGCTGACAAGTAGTAGGGCCTCAGTAAACATTTGCTGAGTGGATGAAAGAAAGAAATCACGCCCTTCTGACAAAATCTTGCTAGACAGTGAAGCTGAGACACAAGAAGTGATAGCAAAATTTTGCCCACCTTTCACCTCACCTGGACAGAATTTGGGTTTTAGAGAAGATGCAGCTTCAAATCTTAACTCCTTTAACCAGCAGTATGACGGGGGCGAATTATCCAACCTCTATGAGCCTCATCTCTTTTGTCTCTAAAATGAGGACAATAAGAGCCACTGACAGGGGGATGAAATCAGAGAATGGATTTGAAAGTGCTTGGCAGAGGAGTCTAGTAAAAATTCAAGTGCTTATTCTTTTACCCCAAAGACGTCAATAAGCCTAGAATTGACATGGTAAAAATTCTTTTTTTAAAAACATTTTTTTAATGTTTTATTTACTTTTGAGACAGAGAGAGACAGAGCATGAGCAGGAGAGGGGCAGAGAGAGAGTGAGACACAGAATCTGAAGCAGGCCTCAGGCTCTGAGCTGTCAGCACAGAGCCCGACGCGCGACTCGAACTCACGAACCGCGAGATCATGACCTGAGCCAAGTCGGATGCTCAACCGACTGAGTCACCCAGGTGCCCCGAAATGGTAAAAATTCTAATGAAAATTCTAGTACTAGGTGCTAGGACAGTCCATATGCAAGGTTGGTTCATCAACACCAAAAGGTTCCCTGTTAACCATCTTTGAGGGGCTTGATGAAATAATACTGCAGTGGGCTGAATGGTACCCCAAGATGTCCCCGCCAGCTGTGAATATGTTACACTACCTGGCAAAAGTCATTAAAGCATGGACCTTAAATAGGAAGATGATCCTTCATTATTCAGATGGGCCTGATCTAATGGCATGAGCCCCCCCTTTTAAAATTTTTTTTAATGTTTATTCATTTTTGAGAGAGAGAGACAGAGCATGAGTGGGGGAGAGGCAGAGAGGGAGACACAAAATCCAAAGCAGTTTCCAGGCTCTGAGCTGTCAGCCCAGAGCCTGATGCGGGGCTCAAATCCAGGAACCTTGAGATCTTGACCTTAGTCAAAGTCAGAAGTTTTACCAACTGAGCCAGCCAGGAGCCCCTAATGGCATGAGCTCTTAAGAGCAGAGAGCTTTCTCTGACTGGAATCAGAAAGCTGAGGTAGACAGGAAAAAGGGAAGAGTCTAAGTGTCAGGAGAATTGATCTCAGCATTGCCTAAGAGGAGGCTACATGGAGAAATGAGAAAGGAGTCAGCCAGCCTCTTAGAACAAAACCTGCTCTGGCTCACAGCCAGCAAGGAAATGGGGACCTCGGTCCTACAACCCAGGGACTGAATTCGGCTAGCAAACTGCTTGAGCCTGTGAGTGGATTCTTGCCAGAGCCTCCAGTGCAAAACACTGCCCTGCTGACACCTGATTTCAGCCCTTCAAGACCCGAGGACCCAGCTCAACCCAGCCAGACTCTTGAGCTATGGCAACTGTCATATAATGCATTTGTGTTGTTTTAATTGCCAATTGAATGGCGATTGGTCATGCAGCAATAGAAACATAATAGAAAAACCATTGTGGTACACAGAAATGAGTGCGTGTGATTCTATGTGAATGATCTATCAATAAAGCCGTTAAAAAAATCTCAATACAGCAAACATGTAAGATGTTAGTAAATGAGAATAGATAGATAAAGAACACCATGGAGGTGAACAGTGAAACCCAAAAAAGGATTCTGTAGTTTCTAAGACAGGCTGAGGTAGAGTATTTGAATTCTGGTATTTCCCATGGAGTTTCAGGTATAAACACACATACACATCATGCCCTGGGCAGTGTGTGTGCATCTTTATATAGAGAGGAATGCACAGAGAGGAAAACAGGATTCATTATGGAACAGCACAAAAGCACCACCTTACCTTTGGGAGCCGATGTTGAAACACTTAAGGTTGTGGAAGAAAGAAAAAAGATTCAGTAAAAGTGTAGTAGATTTCAGGTAATGAACAGAATATATAAGAGTTCATTACACTGTGCCCCTGACATGAGAGATGCTTGTCTGAATGTTCAGAACTGGAGGCTTTGAGAGGGGCTGGTTTAGAACCATCAGGAGCCGTGTCTCTCTTCAGGCCATTCCTGGAGCCACCTGCCATATGCTATTTTGGATTAAGACTCAGTAAGATATATGCTTGCATCTGACAATATAGGTGTGTAGAGTGATGAACAGAAGATTTAACTGCTATGGGGGAGACAGCAAGCTGTTCTTTTAGTGCCTTTGCTCTGCAGATTTTCTAGTTTCTTATCTCAGAAGGGGTCAGCAGCTAAATTTGACTTCTTGTATAATTATTTTAGGTGAAGTCAAATAGCCATTTTTGTTTTAGCAAAGTCTACACTGATTTTTTTTTCTTCCAGAGAATAATTAAAAGGGTTTTATGAAATTGTGAACATTAATGCCTTGGACATAAAATCATTTCTATATCATCATGAAAAGGTCTGTTTTTCTGATTGGCCTGTAACCAATATTGTCCTATCGGTTTGGCACAACCTGGAAATTGTAGGGAATTTTCTACATAACGTTCATTCACCTTTTTTCACTGTAGAACTGGACCAGCTCTGATTCCCTAATTCTTCCTATATGAAAACACTGTCTTAATCTTCTGATTGTATTGAAATCCTTTTGCATTGAACTTTGTTTGGAACAATTTGGCTGTGAGCTGGTTTTTGAAATATTCTTATAAACACATATTTTTAAAAAAGATAGCAATAGCTGTTACTATAAGATTTGGCTTTTGGTCAAGAATGACCATAAAGATCAAGCAACTCCAGAACAGCAAATAAACCTCAAGCCTTGTCTATACTGTCCGTGTTCAATCAGTGGTGTAGTAGTGCTGTCACTCCCCTGCTTTTAGGTGTTTTACTGCAAAGATTGCAGGCTTTAGAGAGACACAGACATAGATTAGAATCTAGTTCTGTCACTTCCTAACTGGATGTTCTTTGGCAGGATAATTAGCTCGTCTGAGTCCTGGTGTCGTGGTCTGTGCCGTGAAGATTTACATGAGAGCAAATGAGAAAGCACCAGAAGTTCATACTATTTCTCTCCCCTTGTCCCCAGGCCATTGCCATTCTAATCTGGCCTAAACTATAGTTACATTTACATTGAACCATCTATTGTTTTACTCACGTTCTTAATCATTTGCCCTTGCCTTTTCGACAGGGAGGTAATTTAAAAATTTTAAACTGTATATACTGTAAACTTGACATTTTTGTATGTGTTCAGTTCTTTGAGTTTTAGCATGTGCAGAGATTTGTGTGAATGCAATGCCATCACCCAAGCAGATTCCTTTGTGCTGACATTTCATGGTCAAAGTCTCCCCCACTCCATTCCCAGGCAACCACTGATCTGCTCTCAGTCATTTCCCATAGTTTTGTCTCTTGGCCTTTTGCTGTTTTGTCTTTGAAAATGCTTCAGTTTTTGAGAATGTTATATAAATGGAATCATGCCGTAGGTAACCTTTGGAGATTGGCCTTTTTCATTCTTTGGGATTTCTTTGGGATTCATTTATGTTGAGTGTCTCTGTAGCTCATCCCTGAGGGCAATGTGATTGGATTCATTAGTAGTAGGGACAACATTGAAAGGAGGATGTTCAGATTAACTAGAGAATAAACTTTTCAAGTGTATCAAATCCTCCTGATATGCATGTAGACTTCTTCTTGTTGAAACTCAAATAAGAATATGCCAAAACATGAAATATTGATGGATTTCTTAAACTAAACCACAGATAACAAGTTGGTGTTATAACAGAAGGGAAAAGATGAGTGCATGCTCTTCCTGGGGCAGTTTTATGTGATTTTTTTTTTGACATTGAAATATGTGTGGATATGTCATGGAGCAGAGTGAAGAATCAAAATCAGTTTTGGTAACACATACACACTCCAGTGTGTCCGGGCCCAGGCCCTAGAGCTCTAGGCTGAAGTGTGGTCTTCTGAGAGAAGAGGCGTGGGAGCAACCATGCACCTATTTTCTCTTCCCATTCCTATTTCTCTTTCCGTTTCCTCCCAGCCTGGGTTGGGTGGGCTGAATCTTGGAGGAGGTCCACCCATGGGATGAATGGAGCAAGTGGAGAAGCTGGTCCAGCCTGGTGGCACTGGCATTGTTGTGCCACCAATGTGTGTAGTCTTTCAAGTCAATGTTGGCCTCAGCCTCTTGTGGTCAATACATGGCCCCCAAGGTAGAACCACAGATTGTGCTTGTTCTTGTGCTTTTGTTTCATTTTTTATTATGGTTCTACCCCACCCTTCAAACTCCAATGTCTGTTTCTAACCTCCAGTCAGCCTCATGTGATTCCTTGCAGCTCTTCAGCCTGTATTATTGTATTATTTTAAAGGGCTTTATTAAGCTAAATTAATCTTTATTTGAAAATCATGTATAAGAATACATTTTTTTTTTAACAGATGAAGGTTTGGATGGTCTGAGAAGAACTTTGTGTCTATTTTTGTGTAATCCCTACTCTACCTTTTCAAGCTTTGGGGAAGTAAAATAAAGGCGTTTTAGTGACAAAGTAAGCAAATGGCCTAACTGGCACATGGATGGAAGCCTTTCCTCCATCTTCCCAAGTAAGTTCATCCATCCATTCATTCATTTGATGATTCAGAGATATTAGGTAGCTTTTACTGCAAAGTTATACACTAGAACCTGAAAAGGAAATAAGAATCAACCCTGTCCCTCAGAAGCCCATAGTCTGGAAAGGGAGAGATATTAACTTTATTTCTGTTATAGTCCTTACAAAATTGGGAGTAATATAGTTGCAAGCAATATCACTGACTTAGAGCAGCCAGGGAGGTTGTTTAGTGATTTTGTGAGGAAAATGTCACTTTGCCTGTGGCCCTGACAAATGGACTCCCTGATTTAAGGGCTGCCCCCAATCAGGAAGCTATTCTGCCAGCAAAGAGCATGGTAGACGCGTCCCACCTCGTTCCACTGGATGTGAGAATACTCTGAATCAAACCCAGACAAAAACAGAAGTGTGATCACTAGAGGTGTTACTGCTTATAGAGCAATAGAAAGAACAGAGCCAAGTTCATTATTATCATCACTATTGATGCATATGGATACTTCATTAATCTCTTCATGGGGAAAAACTGAGTTTACCACAAGCCCCAGAAAAATGCCATTTATAGTTTCTGGCATGTAATTACTCTTTTTTTTCACATTCTTTTTTTTCTTTAATTTTAATTTTTTTTTTTAAGTTTACATCCAAATCAGTTAGCATATAGTGCAACAATGATTTCAGGAGTAGATTCCTTAGTGCCCCTTACCCATTTAGCCCATTCCCCCTCCCACAACCCCTCCAGTAACCCTCAGTTTGTTCTCCATATTTATGAGTCTCTTCTGTTTTGTCCTCCTCCCTGTTTTTATATTATTTTTGTTTTTCTTCCCTTATGTTCATCTGTTTTGTCTCTTATAGTCCTCATATGAGTGAAGTCATATGATTTTTGTCTTTCTCTGACTAATTTCACTTAGCATAATACCCTCCAGTGCCATCATGTAGTTGCAAATGGAAAGATTTCATTCTTTTTGATTGCTGAGTAATACTCCATTATATACATATATATCACATCTTCTTTACCCTTCCATCCATCGACGGACATTTGGGCTCTTTCTATACTTTAGCTATTGTTGATAGTGCTGCTATAAACATTGGGATGCATGTGTCCCTTCAAAACAGCACACCATATCCCTTGGATAAATGCCTAGTAGTGCAATTGCTGGGTGGTAGGGGAGTTCTATTTTTAGTTTTTTTGAGGAACCTCCATACTATTTTCCAGAGTGGCTGCACCAGCTTGCATTCCCAGGTATGTAATTACTCTTAAGTTAACCACATTTTATTTTATTTTTTATTTTTTACAATGTTTATTTTTGAGAGAGAGAGGGAAAGAGAGAGAGAGAGAGAGAGAGAGGCAGAGAGAGAGGGAGACACAGAATCCGAAGCAGGCTCCAGGCTCCCAGCTGTCAGCACAGAGCCCAACGCAGAGCTTGAACTCACGAACCATGAGATCATGACCTGAGCTGAAGTCAGACACTTAACCGACTGAACCAGCCAGGCGCCCCAACCACATTTTATATGGTAGAGCATCCTTTTCCAATTAATAATAATAATAATAATAATATTTAAAAATAATATTTATCAATTTCTAACTCAGAATGGGCTCTTTTTATTTTCAAAAGTCCCTAAGTCAAGGAGTCTGTGCAGGTGTTAGGCACAAAGTACTCTGCCAGCTGCGTGGGCTACACTAATGTCACACAATGTGAGATGAACATTACCCTTTTGGTTTTCACCTGGCTTATTCTTGTTCAGATGTGCTTCCGGTAACACAAGAGCAGAAGGTCTTTCCTGTTACTTGGGGAGAATAGAGGACAGAGTGACTGACTTCTTGGAAAGGTTCTGGAAGGCTTAAGGGGGGGAGAACATTTCTACCTGGATACAGGGGGAGCAGGTATCTTCCAGGGATAAGTGAATGCTCAGAGGGGAAGCTGGGATTTGGAGCCAGACCGAACTGGAGTTGTATCCTGGCTCTCTCAATGACTTTTGTCAAGTTATTAACTTCCCAAAGCTCAGTTTCCTCTCCTGCCAAATAGACAATTACACCTACCTGACAGGCTTAATGTATTCATTAAACCACATAATGCATCTAACATATTCTTGGAGAACGGTGAGGGCTCAGGGACATATCACTGTGGGAAAGGAGGGAGTCTTGTCATCACGGGGACACCCTGCATGGAGGTGATGGTGCATGGGGTAAGTATCAAGAGATTGGGGTTCAAATGGAGGCAGGGGCCCCAATGTGAACAACCCTCAGAGGCCACGGTGAGCAATTCCCTTGGTGAGCGAGCAAGGGATGAGACAGAGAACAGTACATCTTCACAGACAAAAAGCAGGAAGCCAGGAGCTTGGAGAACATCATGTGTTTTAACAGCTTTAATTTGAGCCCACACCAATAATATGCTCAGTAGAATGTTATCTTCTTTATTTGTTAAACAAGCTCAGTAGGACTGCCACTTGGAGGCACGTTATCAGGAGTTAGCTGAAGATTCCCTCTGTATTTAAAACCATAAGATTCAATTTCTTTTAAAATACTTGGTAATTTGGACTTTGCATTAATTTCTCTCAATTAGGTCTAATTAGTGTTTCTTCTCCATGCCATATGAAATGTTTTCTTAGCCTGGCAAGGTGATAAATTGCTTTAGCTTACTATTTTGTCCCAAGGCTATTAGTAAAAGAAAAAACAAGTATTCTTTTAATGAATTCAGGTCCCCTAATAAGGGCAACAATCTAAACAAATCATTAAATGGAGAATAGAAGTGTCAGTGCAGATACAATCCCCCACGTTTCTTGCATTTAATGGACATTTTGCTTTACAGAGTTTGTGATTTTAATATAAAAACATATCTATGAATATGAGCTGTGTATAGTATACCTATATAAACATGTATGTATCTTACCTCCATTATCCACAATCTAATGATTAACTATCAGACCACTGCAGAAGACTAAGGATGAAGGTGGCAGGTGAGTGGTTAGGAGTGAATGAAATGCATTCTCACTCTTGCAGGGCTTCACAATCCAATGGAAAACCTTGATCACATCATATCAATCTGAATATAAGCAAACCCTGTATTGCGCTTTAAGAGTACGCACCAAATGCTAGAGGAATAAAGTGAGGGGGGTGGAATGGTATTAAATTTAAAGCCATGGATAGTGAATGTGAAAGGTGCTGGTCAGAATCTTATGAAGCCCTCTCCAAGGTCAGATTTGAGTGGGTCCTAAAAAGTTGGTGGGTTTGTATTCCCTAACTCATTATTGAAGGAAAAACTTTTTACTTTTCTACTTGTTTTCCTTAATAACCATCCTTCTTATCCCTTAGTAGAAAATCTGGAAGGTAAAGTATGAAGAAGCAAGAAAAAATTACCCGGAAACAAATACAGGTATTCCAAAAATTCTGAGCAATATTGTTTCTTCTGGGTTCTTCTCCTGTCCATCTCAAGTGATGAATATACATACACCCAGGAGGGACCAAACCACCTCTGTTAATACGTACAAGTGATCCCAAGAAGGAATGTAAACCTTGCAAACCTGAGAAGCCTGTTGACATTGACTTCAAACTTCTGGGCTCCAGAACCATCAGATATTAAATTTGTGTTCTTTCAAAGCCACTAAGTCTGTAATACTTTGTTACAGCAGCCACAGGAAACTCATGCACGTACTTAAAACCTCCGGTTTTCAGTTAGTTAATGGAAGGTTTAAAAGTGAAAAGTATAAAATGTATTGAACTGCGTCTAAGAATCCGGAGACACTGTGAAAGGAGTACTTGAGCAGAGATGAGTGAGCATGTTAAAGAAGCAGAGGCCTGGACGGCAGCAGGAGGAAGCAAGAACCCCACACGCGGCACCTGGCGTCAGGCTGCTCCCTGACATGCGCACACCGTGGTCTGCCTGCCAGATGCGAGCACCGGGGCCTCTGTACAGCCTGCGCCCCCGGCAGTGTTACACTGGGGACAACGATGAATACCCTGAATTCATACATTTTACTGATAAATGTTAAGATCCGATAGAACCACCTGATACAGTTAGTAATTTAGAAAATTTCTTTTTAGCCTCTTTTTGTTAAGGAATCATTAGAGATAGTTCCATTCTGTGTATTCAATTTTGAGACTGCATTTCCCTACCTAACATTATAAGCATTTCCCTTAAATAACCATTTCAAACAGTGATTTGAGCAAAATATTCAGACAATGTGCATATGAGTATCATGATTCTGCTACCGTTGGGCAATTTTTGTCCCTAATTTTTATTGTTATAGATGTTATTGCACTGGATATTATTGTAGGCTATATGTGTGTGTGTGTGTGTGTGTGTGTGTATGTATATATATATACACACATATATATGTATATATACATGTGTATATATGTGTGGGTATATATATATATATATATATATACATACATATGTGTGTGGATATATATATATATTTATACACACACACACACACACACAGCTGATGATTTCTTAGAATTTGAAATTGTGAGACTTTTAAAACAAACGGTCTGAATATGTTCTGATGACCAATTTACTTTTCAGAAATGTATTAATTCACAACCTTCAAGTGTTGGATAGCATATCCTTCCTCAGAGGTGCTGTAAAAACCAGCTTTTGAAGTTGTGGAACGGATGTAGAAAGTCAGGGATACAGTGATAGATAATTCTAGAAGGGAGGGATTAAAAGTTGGTAAACAAGGAAGGGAAGAAATGGCTGGGTCAGTCCGAGATTTCCTTGAGATCAGCCCACTTTCAGGAAATCTTAAACGTAACACCAAGTTGGGGGTGGGGGAAGGAAGATTTCTCTTGAATCTGTATTTGTCAGGCAGCAAGAGTTTTCACTGCAGTGTATGTAACAGATCAATAAACATCGTAATGTTTTCTAATGATTGATGCATTTGTACTTTCCATGAGATGTTTAACTATTTCTTTTTTTGTCCCCTATGGCTTGGGGGAGTTCTAATGGTGGTTTGGGGAGGAGAATTAAAACCAGTCCAAGCCCCAGTGGTGCTTGCCAGTCCACTGTGGTCAGCAGCTGCTATTCATTATCTTCCTCAGGCCTGTGGCGGTCTTGGGGGAGCACCTTGAGGGAAACAGCCTCAGCAGTGGCACACACAGGAAATGTGTCATTATGAATAAGTATTTATAAGGGTGCAGAGTGCTGAAATGAGAAGGACTGGAGGCTATGGTTTTGATAACCAGGGGATTTAACTTACTGTGGGGAGAGATCTTCAAAGAACCAACGCAACGCTCAAGTTGTTACATGACTGACATGACTAAAGGATGGAAGGTGGCCAGTGAGAAGAGGCGAAAGAGAGTTACAGTGCCTGGCAAGTGCAAAGGGCTGGGGAGAGCCTATCTGAAGACTCCCTGAATATTTAGGTGCAGAAAAGGATTTAAAATGAGCTTTAAAGATAGCAAATGAGCAGGGGTGCCTGGGTGGTTCAGTTGGTTAAGCATCTGACTCTTTGTTTCAGCTCAGGTCTTGATCTTACAGTTCATGAGTTCGAGCTGTGCATCAGGGTCTGTGCTGATGGTGCGGAGCCTGCTTGGGATTTGGTCATTCCCTCTCTCTGCCCCTCCCTTGCTCTCTCTCTCAAAATAAATAACAACTTTAAAGCAAAGATAGCAAATGAACATGGGGAAATAGCCTTTAAGACAGAATTATTAGTGCCATGCACACATCTAGAGGTAAAAATCCTGGTTTGCAAATAATTACGTTTTTTTCTTCTGCTTTCTATTTATTTATCTTTCATCACACAGCATGCACAAGAACACATAATCACACTCAGTTTTATAGAAAAGGAAGATAGAAGGGGGAGCATATTTGAACTCAAGGACCGCTAGTATGCAAGCTCCATCTTTTTGCGCTGACCTCACAATTCAGTAGGCTCAGACCAGAATTGTCAAAGAGATCTAATGACATGGGGAAGCAGGAGAGGCAAAAGTAATTGGTACAAAAGCAAAAATCCAAGTAAAGTGTAATTTGTCACCGTAGCTAGTAATAAGACAGACTTAGTTTATGCTCCAAATACTGCTTTGGGCTGTGATTCTGTTTATATTCCTCATTAAAACTTCTCTGCTGCTTGAAATCGTGTAGCAGAGGCTGTGAAATCTAAGTGTGGAGTCCAGATCTGACCCTAAATGATGAAGGGCATGTCAGAGACTTGGGGTGTGTGGAGTAGGAAGGTGTGGATTTAAGAACATTTTTTTGGTATATATATATATACCATATATATATATATATGGTATATATATATATATTTGGTATATATATATATACACCATATATATATATGTATATATATACATATATATATACATATATATTTGTTATATATATACACATATATATATATATATATACATATATATATACATATATATGTATATATATATACATAAAATCATTCTCTTGATTATTTTTTATTTGAGAGAGAGAGAGCAAGGGAGAGGGGCAAAGAGAGGGAGAATCTTGAGCAGGCTCCATGCTCAGCCTGGAGCCCAATGCAGGGCTGGGTTCCATGACACTGGGATCATGACTGGAGCCAAAATCAATAGCCTGATGCTCAAAATCAGGGGTCTGCTGCTCAACTGACTGAGCCAGCCAGGTGCCCGGATGCTCTTGAGTTTTGAATCACTGTGGAGCCATTCAGAAAAGAGAAAATGGCAGGATTATATAAATCCTTCCCCAAGTCTTTTTAGTTGCCAAATGTTTCATAAACAAAAAGGAATGATTTGGCTAACAATGAACTTCAGGACCAAACAAACAGTACTCAGAAATGCTGAGATGAATGGCCTAATCACTTGATTTGCAGGATGTTTGAGATGTAAACAGGCTCTGTGATAGAACAGCTCTCAAAGTGTAAAATATAGATTCCTATGTATATAAGGAATATATCACAAATGAAAATGTCTTTCCAACAACTAAAATGCCATTTGAAAGTATAGTTTTTTTTTTTAAATTGGAAAAGAGATGGAAGAAAATGTATCAAACAAAGGTAATATATCACACACATTAAAATGTATGAATGCTAAATATATTTATATAGCAGTAACTTAGATTGAATTACTGCTTAATCAAACTATTGTGGCTGGTGGCAAAGCAATAAAAAAGGTAAATTGTTTAATGATACTTAATGAGACATACTTATGAATTACCTAGAGTTCATTTCATAACTTTCAAGATATTAGAGTAATTAATTGTTGTCCATAATCTTTATCTTATTTTTGGAAAATTTTCTCATTGCTAGTCAACCTGTTTAAAAAAGCCAGGATTATATATATATATATATATATATATTGAATACAGAATCTTCTTGGCAGTGGGATGAATTATTATACAAACAACTGCATTTTAATCATTTTAAGGTAAAGCAATGAATAATTTAACTTCGAAATTTCAGAAGGCCAATTATGGCTTTATACTACTTACTCCTGATGACTTAGGCTGGAGATGAGTTTGGACATGCTATCCTTTGAAAAATTGTAATGGCTTAGTTCAGTTCCTTAGAGTTTATCTCATTAGAACCAGAGAGGTTACATTCAACAAGGATATGAGACTTAGGACAACATATTCTGAAGGCAGGCCAAATAATATGAGATTTTATTAAATTCCAAACAGAACTGTTTGAAATTTTATGTATTGAAGAATAATAGTAATTTTTTTTTTATTTTTGGCATGGGTTTGTAAGTTTTATGAATCACCTTATATTTCTATAACCAAAAATAATTGTTATTTATATAAGACTTATAATCCTCTCAACAAGACTGTAAAGAAGGTAGTATTTTTCTCCATTTATGAGTGATGTTCAGAATGGTTTATTAACTTTTTAAAGATCTCAAGTTGAACTTTATATTCCCTGAGATCAATTTTCATAAATCTTGTGAATTTTTCGATGACGGTGTATATATACATATGGCCACTTTACTTTCAGAAATGACTAACTTTTCTATCACCTTAAACAAAATAAGTGCAGACTCTTGTTATTATTCAGCAGTAGACCAAAAGTGGATATAAGCAGGGGGCACCTGGCTGGCTCAGTCGGTAGAGCATGAGACTCTTGATCTCTGGGTCATGAGTTCGAGCCCCAGGTTGGGCATAGAGTTTACGTTAAAAAAAGAGGGAGGGGTGTAAGCTGTACTTCTAACAGTTTTAGAGGAGAAAAGAACAAGATGAGGTTACTTGGCCCCTCTTTCCTTTCAGTATGAGAGGCTGAAATGTTTGTCACTTATCTGAACATCCTGATAAAGCATGGCTAATAGAGATTGATGTCCAAGGTCCATTAAGGAGGAATAGCTCTTGTAAATACCCAGATTACTGGAGAAATGAAAAGTGAAAAGAAAAAGAAACTATAATACTGACACTTGTGAGATGCAGTTAAAGCACATATTAGAAGAAAATTTGTAGCTTTAAATGCATATATTCAACAGAAAGGCAGAAAATAATGGTCTAAATATCCACTTCTAGAAGAAGCAGAAGAGCAACAGATTATATCCAATGCATAGGGAAGGAAGTGATAAAGGCAAGAACAGATATTACTGAAATGAAAAATAGACAATAAAGAGTATCAACAAATCTAAAAGTTAGGTTTTTGAAGACAGTGATTAAATTTATAACACCTGGCAAAACTGATTAAGACTGTAAGAAAAAGACACAAAAAATGAATACAATAATGGCAAAACAGGACAACATCACAGAATGTACAGGCAAGAAGATATTAATGCATAAGTTTATGCTGATAAAATTGAAAACTGAGAAGGCACCAAAGAAGAAGAAGAAGAAGAAGAAGAAGAAGAAGAAGAAGAAGAAGAAAGAAAGAAAGTGAATAGTTTTAGATGTAGTAAAATCAAATTCATATTGGAAAATCTTCCCACGAAGGATATCGTAGACCTAATTGGCTTCATTCATGAAATGTACAAATAGTAAAAGAAAAAATAGCCCTAATCTTTCACAAAAATCTTCCATAGACTAGAATATCTATCCACAGATAGTTTTCAACTTATTTTATGAGAAAAAGTAAACTTAGACATCAAAATCTAACAAGAATACACAATTAAAAGAAAATCACAGGTCAATCTCTCTCAGGAAAATCTATGCAAAAATCCCAGAATATCAGTAAACAGAATTGAGCAATATACAAAAGATAACACACAGTGATTAAGTTGTGTCTATCCTAGTCATGCCGTGTAGATTTAGTGTTCAAAAATTAATCAATATAATTCCATATTGATGGGATATAAGAGAAAAAATTGTAATTTCAATAAATTTAGACAAACATTAGACAAAATGGAACATCCATTTACAGTAAAAAAAAATCATGGCAAACTAAAGATAAAAGGTAACTTTCTTGATTTTATACTGATGATCTACATGCAATTTATAGCAAACATTATATTTAATAGTGAGATGTTGAAAACTTTTCTTCTCAGATCAGGGATGTGATACAGATGTCCTCTACCTCTGTATCTATTCAACATTCTAAAAAGGTCATAGGTAGTTCAACATGGTAAGAAAAAGAAATAAAGTGTAAGGATTAGAAAGAAAGAAAGAAAGAAAGAAAGGAAGAAAGAAAGAGGGGCGCTTGGGTGGCTTAATTGGTTAAGCTTCCGACTTGGGCTCAGGTCATGATCTCACAGTTTGTGTGTTCGAGCCGCGCATTGGGCTCTGTGCTCACAGCTCAGAGCCTGGTATCTGCTTTGCATTCTGTGTCTCCCTCTCTCTCTGCCCCTCCCCCACTCATGCTGTGTCTCTTTCTCAGTAATAAATAAAAGTTAAAAAATTTAAAAAGAAAGAAAGAAAAAGAAAGAAAGAAAAAATCACTTACTGATGACAGTACTGTGTATGTATAAAATCAAAAGAAATGTACTTGATATATTCTTAGACTTAATATATTAATTTGGCAATCTTCTGTGCACTTGGCCACCTTACAACAAATGATTTAATTTTTATATAGGTAAAAAATAGAAAAAAAACTTGATAGAAACATAGCTTTACCAAAGCATCAAGCAACTTCAAATACCTAAGAATGAATATAAAGAGAAAAGTTAGGCTTCTACACAGAACAGTATATGTTATTGAAAAAAAAAAAATTAAAGGACACCTAAATAAATGAAGTTACATAACATGTTCATGAACTGGATGACCCAATATCAAAAGGACAATAATGACTCCTCATATTGATCCTTAGACTAAATGCAATTCTAATAAAAATTTGAGGATTGATTTTTGTGTGCATGTCTGAAAATCAGGCCATTCTAAAATTTATACTGAAATGGTAGGGTCAGAAATAGGCATGACGATCTTGAAGAAATGGGAAGGCTTATTTTTCCAGATATAAAGACAGATTATACAGCCACAACAATTAGTTCAACAGGCTATTGGTTCAAGGATAGAAACATAGACCAACAGAAAAAAATAAAACCTAGAAAAGGATGTATATATTTGTGTATATGAACTTGATTTATGGCAATGGAAACACTGTAGTGTGGTGGGTAATAAAAGTTTTTCCCATAAAATGGTGGTAAGTTAATTGGCTGTCCATACAGAAGAAAATGAATCTTGACCCCCGACTTTCAGCATGCATAAAAAATCAATTTCAAGTAGATCATAGGTCTAAATGAAAATGATGAAGCAATATAACTTTTAGGAGATAACATAAGGAAATAACTTCAAGCTCTTCAGGTAGGGGAAGAGTTGTTAAACAGGACACACAAAAATACTAATTATAAATAATAAGTTGGACTACACTAAAATTAAGAACTGATATCTATAAAAAACCCTTGAGAAAGTGGAAAGACCATCTCACTTTGGGAGACGACATTTATAATATATATAACTAAACACATACCTTATATGCAAAAATAGAAAAAAAATACGATCGTATCAATATGAAAAAGGCAACCCAGTAGGAAAGTAGGCACTTTATAAAGTGGGACGCATAAATGGCCCACAGACATCTGAAAAGTTGCTCAATATTACTGTTTGTAGGGAACCACAATAAGATGCCCCTACTCACCTGGCCCAATTACTAAACTTAGAATGGATGACATCAATGTTGGTCAGAGTGCAGAGGAAGCAAAACTCTCATACTTTGCTTTTGGGAAAATAAATTATGACAACTGCTTTGGAAGCAGGTAGGATCAATTAAAGCTGAACATACACTTGACATGTAACCCAACAGAAATATGCACACACACAAAAAGTTTATGTTCTTGTATTAGTTCTGTTTCTGTGTAACAAATTATACCTGAAATTTAGCACTTTACAGTAATAACATGTGTTATGTCACAGTTTCTGTGGTTTAGGAATCCGTGTGTGGTGTATCTGGTTGTCTCTACTTCAAGGTCTCTCATGGGGGTTCCGTGTTGTGGTCTTACTGGAGGCTGTACTGGGGGAGACTCTGCTTCCAAACTCACTGTAGGGGTTTTTGGCAGAAGTCATTCTCCTGAGCTACTAGCCAAAGGCCACCCTCATTTCCTTGCACCATGGGCCCATCCAGAGGGAAGCTCACACCATAGCTGCTGGCTTTCCTCAACAAGCAGAGCAGCAAGAGTGATCAAGACAAATGTCACAGTTCTTTGGGAAGGAAGTGTACAAAAATATGAAAATCAGGAGGCAGAGATCATTAGGGGCCTATATCAGAGTCGACTGACCACATCATGTTATTCAAAATAGCCCAAAGTTGAGAATAACCTGATGGGTTAATACATTGTGTTATTGCCATACAGGAGAACACTATACCACAATGAAAATAAGTACATTGTTGCTGTACCAACTAACATGAATGATCTTCAGAACAAAAGAAGTCGGAGACAAATGAACCATCTGTATCTTTTTATCTTTTAACTATCTTCTTATATAGCCAGCAAAAGCTCTCACAGTTACAACTAAACTATAGTCTTTATCTTTTTGAAGTGGGGGATGGATTAGTCACTGGACGGAAGGGTAGTGTGTGAAGAGATATATTTGGATGCTAATAATGTTCCATTTGTTGACCAGTGTGGTGGTTGTATATGTTTATTCACTTTGTGGTGTTTCATTGAGCTGCATACATACGATTTGTCGACTTTCCTATATATATGTTGTACTTCAATAAAATGCTTCTTTAAAATGGATTGTATAATGCCACACATGCAATTTGTTGTTTGAAGTCTAAGGCACCATGGCTTTTTACATCTTAATAATTTAGGCTAGGTTTCTCATGAGTAACAAGAATGAATTGGAATTTTGAGATGCGTGTTGTAGTACCTTATCTCTTGGCTTCTTACCATTTCCCTACCACTATCTCCAGAAAATTGCCAAAGAAACAAATGCATTCTGATTTAAAGCCACCTTGAGATTGAGAGGTTTTTAAAAAAGTGTTGCACCCCATATAATTCCTATGCAACTGCTTTTATAAAAGAAACCTGGAAGGCAAGTGAGAATAGTGGACAGGAAATAAAGGGTAATGATTCTGAAAGATTTAAGGCTCAGGCTTTAAAAATGTAAAGCCCTAGAAGTACTTGGGGTCTTTAGAGAACTCAAGGATTCAATAAAGGTGACCCCAAAAATAGGTCATGAGGACAAAATGTATAGTATAGGGAATATAGTCAATAATATTTTAATACACTTATTGTGGTGAGCTTTTTGTAATGTGTATAATTGTTGAATCACTATGTCATATACTTGAAGCTAATTTAATATTATATGTCAACTATTCTTAAATTAAGAATAAAAAATAAATCAAAAAATAAAAATTAAAAAATAATAAAAGTGAACAGTATTCCAAGTGAGCTGAGAGATGCAGAAGGATCGTATATACCATGTCAGAGACAGTTTTTAGAAGGTAAGACAGAGTTGAGTAAGACAAGTAGAGGGCCTCCACTGTGGACTGACAAATATGGTCAGTATGTTTGGGAATAAAAATCCCAATTCTGGGCAATGTTGAAGGCACCGAGGAAAGGCTAAGGCACCTTTGACCTGAACTCTTTATTTATTTATTTTTTTAATTTTTATTTGTTTATAGAGAGAGAAAGAGAGAGAGAGAGAAAGAGAATACCAAGCAGGCTCTGAGCTGACAGCACAGAACCCAACATGGGGCTTGATCTCATGAACCCTGAGATCATGAGCTGAGCTGAAATCAAGAGTCAGGTGCTTAACCCACTGAGCCATCCAGGTGCCCTTGACCTGAACTCGTTCTTGATGGAGAAAGACCATGACTTTCCAGAAATGAAAATCTAGAAGAAGAAACTTTGAGTCTTCATAATATGGATGTGATGTGTGTGTGAGTAAAATTTCAGTGCCTTCCTTCAGAGTCGGGGCCAGACGAATGGCAACCACATGGACTGAAGGAGCTGTGGAGCCCCAGGGGCAGCATCCAGTTAAATGGCTAACAAGAAACATATGGTCACACATTTTTAACATTTTACAGTGTAGGTGGAAGGGTGCTGTAGGAAGTTACTCAAGCTAATGTGTGGCCTTTGTCAGGAGACACTTCTGTTTGGGGGACTTAATCTAGGGCAATGTATTTTATTACTCTCTTACGGGGCCAGTTAGAAGGACACGTTCCACTAAATTCTCAGACCCGTGCTTTCACAGCCGGAACCCTGACACACAGCTCATTTCCTGTCGGGAGTTTTGATTTCCACAGAAGCCACTGCATATCGATAGGGTCAATTCACCCTAATTTGTCCACCGCATGCATGCAGATATTTCTTATCTGCATGACTATTCTGTTATCAATGTGCTAATACTCTTGAACTGGTATAATATTGTATTAAAAGAATCAGTCAGTGTTATTCATTGCGAAACCTTAGAGTAAGCAATAGTTAGAGCTTTCGAGGTCTCTAAGGTATTAAATACTTAGTGTATCTATTTCATAAGGTAGAACTATAAAGCAAGCTTAAAATATACTTGGTGAGAAAAGAACACTTTCCTGGCATGTTTTTTCGAAAATCACTTGGTTATAGGTGTTGCAAAGTAGTGGATTTACTTATGAGTGGATGGAGATGAGTTAATAACGACCAAGATGTTCCCTGAACCTATAGCTATGGTCTGGTTTTACATTAGATCCACTTAAAAGCTATGAACTTGTAGAACCATGAGTCTGGAATCCCCAGTAGGTTATTTGCTTTGCAGTCCTGGCTGAGACAGTGACTCTTGTTTTATTTTTATTTTATTTATTTATTTATTTATTGTCATAGGACTTGATGATTAAGGCTGATCAGTTTTCTCATGGAAACATTTACATGGAAGGTGACTTAAAGTCACACACTTAAAACAATTTCTTTTAACATTTATTCATTTTTTGAGAGGCAGAGAGAGACAGTGTGAGCAGGAGAAGGACAGAGAGAGGGGAGACACAGAATCAGAAGCAGGCCCCAGGTTCTGAGCTGTCAGCACAGAGCCTGACATGGGGCTCGAACTCACAAACCGAAACATGAGATCATGACCTGAGCTGAAGTTGGATGTTTAAGTGACTGAGCCACCCAGATGCCCCTAAAGTCACACACTTACACATGTACATACACCCTCTTCTCTTTCTTCATGTCTTTTTTGATTCTCTCTGTGTTGAAAGTCCAAAGCACTCAGAAAAGAGCCTTTTCTTACTTGCTAAGAAGATGATATTTCAGCTCCATTTCTCCTTATCAAGGAGTCTCTTTTTTAGCATTTGAAAATGGATACAAATGAAAGTGCCATCTCTTGAAGCTGGAGTTGGGGGTCCATACTTCCTTCTAAGTAACCAGTTTGAGTTTACTTATACCTCATGGGAAGTAAATCTCATTAGTGAAAATCTGAATTCTACCTACAGGCCTACATGAGGTGCCTCGTTTACAATCCACATTGCTAGGCACTGTGAAGGCACAGAAAAATGCAAGATATCACTCCTATGCACAAGGATCATAAAAAAAACATGCACATCCCTATCATACTAAAATACAAGGCCATGTGCACAGGGGAACACACAAGGTGAAGAGGATATGAGAGTTGTGTCAGTGTGTAGAAGAAGAAAGTCCTTTATAATGGGGTGCAGAGGGAAGGTCTGATAGTGAAATAGATTAATAGTGGAATCATGATGGATAGGATTTAGATATGCAGAGAGAAGACATGAGCTTCAGGTATGTTAGTGAATGGATAGCTATCTTACTAAATGACTCATCATATGAGAACTTTATCTAGTACGGAGTTTCTTTAAATGCAACTTCTCTTTCATACTGAAATCTTTTATAAATGGGGAAACTGAGGCACAGACAAGGCAAGTAACTTGATGGAGTTCATAAAGTTGTTAAATGTCGGAAGAAAGACTTGAATCCAGACATTCTGGCTCTGGAGTCTATGTTCCTAAACATTATATTACCCATTCAATCATTCATTCAAATAGATGGTCCATTGTGTACAAGCTACTATACTAGATGTTGAGGATCAAATAGTGAACAAGTCATAAATTCCCTCATCAAGATGTGAACAATTCAGTGGGAGAGGCAGAAAAGTAACAAGGAATTGCAAGTCAGAATGGCAAAGGCAAGAAAAGTACTCTAGGATCACCAAAAATGTTTTCAGCCTTTTCTTGGGCGATCAGGAACATGTTCAGAAGAAGAATCTGATACAGATGCTGAGGCTTGGAAGGTGAGAAGGTATTGCTAGTAAAATGGAACAGGCATTATAGGTAGAAAGGACCACAAGGCAAAATCAGTCAAAGGACAGAAAGTAGCTCCAGCTCTGGAGAAGAGTGTGAAGTGGTTGGTTAAAGAGAAATATGAGGCTGGAGCCAACTCGCAGTCTGAGCCTGCAGACCTTCATCTTCTGAGTTAAGAGGCTGGAGCTTCATTCTGACCATAATGGGAGGCTAGTGGAAGCTACCTTCTAGCTGAGGCCTGAATGAATGGGACAGTGGAGAGTCTAAGCAGAGAGAACACTTGGGATTATTTCTCAGAGTTAGGAAGGGACATTGGGAAGAGGGAGAAGCAGAAGGCTTTTTGGAAGTATCATATTAAGAAGGGAGAGCCAGCAGGAACTGATGAGTGATTGTATGGGCAAAGGTAAGGTTGGAGAAGAATGAAAATGACTTCCAACTTTCTGTCTTGGGTAAGCAGATTACAAGTGGTGACTTTCATGCATCAGGGAACACACAGGGAGACATGACATGAAATAGGGAAGGATTGCAAATTAAGGAGCCTGGAAAGTCTCCAAAAAATGCACCAGTCTTTGTGTGTGCTTCTTACAGATTTACCTGGATTAAATTCACAGCACTGGCACCACCTAAACCAGTGAGCCAAGTAAAGTCACAAGTCTAGCCTGTCCCTGGCCCTCAGCACACTCACCCACCATCCAGATCACACACTGAGCCTCTCACAGACCATCCAGAAGTTCTGGCTTCTTGACAGTTTCCATCATGGCACATAGTGCTGCTGGGCTGTGCAGACAGACAGAAATAAAGGGAGCACCAACTCTTTCCCATGAGTCTCAGTGTTCTTCAGGGTGATGTCAGAGGCAGAGCACTGGTGTTGCTGTTGCTGACCAGCAGGTATGTGGTGCGGGGCTCAGTCAAACCTCCCAGCCCCTGGGCACTGCAGGAAAGAAGGTGAGCCTTGAGATGAGGAATCAGCTGTGGCAGGCCAGAAACCTGTGCGTCGGCAGTCAGACTTGCATTTCCTGTATGATCCATTTTTCTTGCTTAGTGTTAAAGTATAAAATGTATTAACTTTTCCCAAATGTCCCTGGCTAAGGTACTATGTGCCTATATACCACTAAGAAACCTTTGGATGAAAAGATTGGGTATTGATGATGAACAGAACTCAGGGCACCAAGTTGTCTCTGCTGTTGTGTCTGTGGGTCACAATGTCTATCATACCCTACAGGTCACAAAGTACTTTGATGTACACTGGCTTCTTGGGTCCTCTTAACCAGCCCGTGAGACAGGGATCACTGTATTTCACCATGAAGGAACTGGCTTCCCTGTAACAAGTGTCAGAATGAGGGTGATAGGATTTCTTCAGATATTGGGTTAAGGAATCCATTCAAAGCCTACAGCTCTGGCAGAGGAGCTGGGAGGAGGAGACCCTTCTTGTGAGGAAACATAAAACTTTAGCTGTAAGGTTACACTTTTGCACATAAACGGAACTAGACCTCTGTAGCCAATTAATACATTCATGTAACACAAGCATCCTGGCAATAGAAACTTGTGGCTGTAAATGCAGTCAGGTTGACAGTAAATGCTGGACCTTGCTAACTCCAAGTCATCTCTGAGGCTTCGTTTGCTTACACAGAAAGTCTGGGCCTTATGGTGCTCCATCACCCCTTCACCAACTACCTGCTATTTCTGGGAGTCTCAGAGAGGTATTTCAATCATGTAACCCAACTCTTCACTAGGTATACTGACCAAGGACCCCAAGTAGGGCCGCTGTGACAGTCAGTGTTGCAATATATTGCATATGCCCCTCTGATTTATCCCTCACCCACCTCTAGCATGATGTGCATTCTGGCAGGCTCATGGAGTATGGACCACATCATTCTGCCTTGTGACTTCTGTTGTGTTCGGCCTATGGGGAACATGGGCAGGCATTGGAGAGAGGGAGGAGGAGGGGGGCTGCACATTCTTCCTCCTGCTCTCTCCTGGTGAGATCCAGTCAAGCTGCTATGTCAACACACCATAGGTCCCAGTGCTACTACACCTTCTAAGGAAATTTGTAATGTTTATTTTACCACCATTAAAAAATACCTTAAAAAGTCAAAAGCCTCTTCCTTTGCTTCTTGAAAATCCTGAGAATCTGCTCCCCTTGGGTGAGCGTAATTCTTGTGCTTATTTGTATCTTTAGAGATCCTTCTGTCAGGCTGCTGTCCTCTGACCTGTGACTCCAACTCAGCCTTGTCTTCCCACCTGAGATGGGGCCCTGTTTATTCCCATGTGTCAGAATTCAGAGTCCCCACTGAGCATTTTGAGTGTGATTATTCTCAGGACTTTGTAGAAACTTACTCATTGCTACTGAAATTCACAACATTATCATTAATTTTTTAAGTTAGCACCTCATTAAATTCCTTTGAGAAATTTTACGCCTCTGCTTCTATTCTCTAACCAGCTATAAAAATACTCGATTGCTTAGAAGTCAACTGATCTGAACATGTAACCATCTAGTACATAATAATCCTAAATTGAAAATTCATTTTAGAATTTACAGAAATAAATGGAATATATTTGGAGCATTTAAAATGCGCACAAAAAGCACTTGCTTATAAAGTTTTCATTGTATTTCTAATTCTTTATTGTTGCTCTTGGTCTGTTGTTTCTCTCTATTCTTTTTCTCACATCAGATTGAGCCAAATGATTGAAATCAGTCATCCTAATGTCCCATTAAGCCTGATGCTTTGATTTGGGCAGACGGTTCTTCCAGGACAATGCAGCTTTCGTGTTTACAACTGGCTTAGGCTTGGGCAGAGTAGATATCTGCCCACAGGAAGTGCTTGGCTGGCTTTTGGCAGGGTTTCCCAACTTTTCAGAAGAGTTTGGGAAAACTCCTCTAGGAGTTTCAGAAGACAAATATCAATATCAGCATTAGCACCTCCTTAGGGAGAAAGAGGGGAAATCGAGAAATGGAACTTCTGTCCTCAAATCCCCCAGACCTCAAGCCTGGCTGGTGCAGCAGGGAGGGGATGAGGTAGGTTTTTCAACTGGATATAGGATGGGGATTTAAATCTAGTAGACGTAAAAGAAAAATAAGAGGGAGTTCTGATGTGCAGAAAAGGGATGCGTGTAGATGAAGGCAGTGACAGGGAGAAATAAAACCATTTCATTTTTATAAGCCACTGATTTGAGGCCAGGTACAAGTAAATGTCAACTCCTTCATGGATCTTGCCTATCTTGATTTCCATTGTGTTCCCCAAAATACCTGGCACATATTTGGTAGGTGCCAAATATGCCAGTAGATATTTGTTGAGGGAACAAGCAAACAAACATAACATAAATGAAAAAATGCCAAATAGAGGCAAATATGAAATATTACTCTGCAACAACCCATCAGGGTTGACTTAAGCAATATCCTCAATACCCACGTGTCCTCTGAGCTCCTGTTTCTCTCCCGTGAGCATGCTAACAACAGGTAATGTGGTCTCACAGGGTCACACTGGTTGACCAGATAATAGATGAGAACAGAGTAAGTGTTCAATAAATATTTATTTTATTTCCTCCTTGACTTAACGCACCGTATCATATACACATTACGTTTTATGCAGCTATTCGAGATGGATTCCTGTGGACAGTGAATGGATAATATTAAATTCCAAACAGAGAATTCAGTACAAGTAGTCAGTCACCTTAGTTCCACAAAGGTTTACTTAATGAGAATAGTTTTTTTTCTTTTTTTTTAATCTGAGAACTGCTACACCCAGTGAAAGGAGTGTTGTAGGATTAATGACACAAAACCAGTTCCAGGCAACATTGTGAAGGTTTTCCACCAATTTCTTCCTCTTTCTCTTCCTATATTCCTACTTCCTCTAGCAGGAAGACCTTTCTCCCTTTCTTTTTCTTCCTTCTTTTTTTTTTTAATTAAAAAAAAATCTCTTTTCCAGTTCTCTGAACAGAAAGAAATGGAGGAGAAAAAGGGAGAGGATCAAAGAAATGGAATGGGATTGGAAGAAGATCAATTTCTCGATCTCCCCAGTAGAAAGAAATAAGGGTGGAAGGGAGGCAGAGGCACTTGGGAGGGAAAAGAACAGATGTGGTACTTTGCCAGGTGCCCCTAGCATGTATCCGTGTTGAGAGAAGTTTACACATGAGGGTTGTTTTTTTTTTTTTTAACCAAAACAAAACATGTTTTGAGAGAAGACTTTTCTCCCCAGAAAATCAGAAAAATAGAAAAGCAAGAAAAAAATTCTGACAGCAATACAACAGGGTTTTGTTTCCTTAGAGAGAGAGGATACCAGATATCAAACTGGCCCACTTGACATTGCCTGGGGCCAGGCCAGCTGCTGGGTTCTGTTCCATTTGTTTTTGAGGCAGAATTTTGGCGTTTTCCTCACATTTGCCTTTGGAAATTTAGGTTTCTCCTCATGGCTGCCATCTGGCACTCTGTTCCATAGTCCCTCTAAACAAGGATCAGGGTAAGTGAGGCAAATGCTTCTTCCCAAGGAACCCACAGTTTCTCCACTCCCTGGAAAGGCAAGTAAAAACGGGAATTGATTGGAGAATTTCACACAGGAAGCCACACTACTGAGGGAAAATTCAGATTTGCACAAAGGATAAAGTGTTCCTCTACATATTCAGCTCTTCTTGCACACTTTAAATGTGACTGAATTCCCGTGTGCACTCATATACTCATATATGCATAAGCACACAGACAAGTCAGTTTGTCACTTGTCAAGATATTTGCTCAAAAAATATCTAAGGAAAGATGATTATGTTTAACCTGAATTTGTCAGGGCCTGTGTATTTCATGTCTGCTTTTTCTCCTCTTTCTTTCCTTTTTCCATCACTAATTTATGAAAAACATAATTATTGGGAATCTCTTATGTATTCAACACTATACAAGGTGCTATTTGAATGAAATGAAAGATGAAGCATGGTCCCTACCTTGGGAAACTTGGAACAGAGTTAGGCACACATGTAATCAAGCAGTAAATCCTACAGTATTCAAGGCTGGGGAAATCTCTCTACCTTGTGTGCTAATGTGCAAATTAGCTCATTCTTCCTCTTGTGACCTTCCTTTTTAGAAGGTTTTCTTAAACCCACTTGACAGGCTCAATAATGCCTGTGAACCATAGTTTTTGGTTTGTAAAATTTAATTTTAATTCACTTAGTTTGAGAGAATGCACCTAGAAAGGCACATTCTAGTTTCTGTGTTGCTTGCTGTGACTTGCCTTTTTTGTATGCCCATAAAAGGGCTGTGGAACTCTGTGGATTGTTGAACTGTGGAACTCAGTTGAGTTGAACTCTGTGGAACTCAACATAGGTGTGTTGGATGATTGTTCTACTTCAGGTGCTGGGTGCTACAGCACAGACACAGACTTGATGTTCTAGGAGCTTACAGTGTTCTAGAGAGGACAGATGGGGACATAGCAAATGCACACAAAATGGGAAGACATTATTTTTGATTGAAGAGAGTGAGAAAGGTTTTAGTGGAAGAGGCATGGTTTAGATAGGTTAAAAAATCATTTAAGGAAGGGGAATGTCCCAAGTTTACAGAAAGTTTGGTGGAGACGAGGAGGCTGAAGACATCCATAGCTGGAGCATAAGGGATAAGCTATGAGTGTTTGATAAGCTTGAGTTGTCAGTTTATGTTGATCTTAGTGTGAACCTCAGAAATATTTGTATATTTTCCCATGTTTAGTCTGCAGTTTTCCTGCAAGAAAGGTATTTAGAAGATTCTATTTCCAGAAGCCTATTTGGAGACACAAGCTTGGCAGCTGGCATGATAATGAACCCATTTCAACAGAATAAATCCCATTACTATTAATATTAAGCATCCACAGAATGATTCATGAAGCTCTTTTCAAAATTCAAAAAGTACTTAATCAAAAGGAGGGGGTGGAGGAAGAATAAATAGAAATCATGTCAAAGTTGATTATTGTTGGCTTTCTTTAAGAGTCAATTCCATTGTTTCTCAGGCTGACTGATACTGAAGTAGAACGCATTGATTTATTTTACTAAATAAAACTTGCATTGGGGCTGATAGAAAAAAACCTGACAAAGGCCCAAATGTCCAGGAGGTTGATTGGTTTTCGCAGGTTACACAACTACCCTAAGGTCTATAAGTTCTGTGTTCTGGACTATCTATATGTTTCCAGCCTATGAATTTTTTGTTAATTTCTCTCTCTGTCTCTGTTTCTTGCTCCTCATTTCTTTCTGTCTTTTGTTTCTCAGCACACAAATAGGTATCCCTACTTCTTAAGGAAAGATGTTCTAGTAAAGGCTTGATTAACCAGGTTAAGACTTAAAACAGATTTCAAATATCAGTCTGCATCAGTATAGAGTATTCTTCATTCATCAGAGGAAATTAAAGTGGAAATTGGCAAGTGGGAGAGAGGAAGCAAGTGACTGAAGGTTGGAAGGACACTAAAATGGATGTCTATGGAGGACCCTATTTCATCTCTTTCCAGGGCAGGAAATAAGGATTGGTAGTCTTTCCTGCCTGCTGGGCCCTTTTTTTTTTGTCCACATTCTCTTCACTATTTTCCTTGGAAAGATTTCCATAAAGCTGAAAGTACACCCTTTGACAGACCACTGAGAATTTGGAGGATGATATAGGGTCCTGGAGATTGTGATAGAGACATCACCCACATCACCATGACCCATGTGATAGCTCTGCCTTGTCGATTCAGCAAACTCAACCAGTCTTGAATTTAAGGCCAAATCTTGTTCTCAGAAAAGCCAACAAGCTCTTCTCTTCACCTGTCTTTTCTTTCTCCATCAGATTCCTACTTTTTAGAAGATGAACTCTGTTTATGAGGTATCTCCTGCTGTATGAAATTTTCCCCACAATTTAGTGGCTTAAACAATAAACATTTGTTATTTCAGTTTCTACAGGTCAAAAATCCAGGTGCAACTTATCTTAGGGTGCCTCACAAAGGTGCCATTCAAGTGTCTTCTGAGGCTACAGTCCTATCAACTCTCAATGGGGAGATTCTCCATTTTCAGACTCAACAAATGTTGGTTGGCCTGCCTGGGTCATCCCTAACTGCGGGCAGGGCCATCAGTTCCTGGACACATGGACCTTCCATGGGGTAGCTGTGAATTACTGCAACATTAGGTACTCTAAAGAGAAGTTCTTTAAGGGCAGGGATTTAGCCCCATGTCATCTTGAAGTCCTTGGAACTCTCCTTTTAGTCTCCTGGGGTATCAAAATACAAAGACTTTCAATATCACCTCCACAAAAAGGGAGTTTATTTTAGGGAGTTTAAGGAACTCTTAGCCCAGCAGTACCAGTAAAAGTCTTTCTTTTTCCATCTACTTCATTTCTTCTCCCTGCCAATCCCCTTCCTTGGTTGGTGACTCGAATCTGTCTCTTATGTTCTCAGATTGCATGTGACCCATTATGGCCACCCATGGATTTCCTCTGGTTTATTTTACATCAGCTTGCATTACTATTTGAGACATTCTGTGGTCTCACACACTTCCTGAAATTACATCCTCTGCTGGCCCTGTGACCCAAGTAGTTCAGCCCCAAATTCAGTAAGAGTCTCTGTCCAAATGGACCCCACAGAGTTTTCAGCAATGATTATTAAAAGATTTAGTCTCTTATTACTAACCTTCTGTACCTCTCAAAAGCCTCTCACTTTCCTCCAAGAAGAATATCCCCTTTATTTTCTCTCTTGCTTCCCATCTATCTCACAAAAGGTCAATTCTGCTGTTTTTCAAAAATCCATCCGTAAAAATTCTTTTTAATTTGATTACTTGATTTTTTTTTTCAATTCTTCATCACAAAAGGGTAAAGGAACTTTCTAACACAGGAAGAATTCTCAATAGAGGGGAAGGAATTAAGAGGCCAATAGAGATATGTAAAAGTGGATAAGGGGAAGAGCCTGGAGGGCATGCATATGTTTATGCCATTTTTGTCCTGTTGCTTGGCACATTATTCAAAACTTATAACTGGACAGACATTTCTTCAGGCTGGCCCTAGTTAGGTGACTAGTCATAAACTGGGTGCTTGCCTTTTATTAAGGGGCATCCCTTAGTTTAGTCTTCTTTGGCCAGAAATCCTATAGTTATCTATAATGTGGTCATTTAGGTAGCAGGGCCTGGGGCTGGGACAAATGCTCCTAGAATCAAGTGCTGTCAAGGGAAGGCAAGTACAGAGTTGTTAGGTCAAGCCAAATACATTCCCGATAACGTCAGAATGAATAAGGTACCTATGCATTCATAATCCAACAGGACACCAACACAGTGGGGATACATAAATAGGTGAATATGTGTAAATGTAGATTATCAGCAGGAAAATGCATATGCTTAGGTGGCATGATGATCAGATCAAAAGTTCTGTAGAGCATGTTTTCATGGAAAGACTTAACCAATCTTTATCAATATTGGAAAAGAAGAACACAATCTCTTCAAGCTTTCATACATATCTGACAGCAACGAACAAAAACAACCACTCTAAGAATCACATTAAAACAATAATAATAATTCATAAGTGGTTATGACTCAGAAGCCAATTTAATATGCATTAATTTGTCCAATTATCCCAATACCTCAGGGAGGTGCTTTGGTTGGTATACTCACTTCACTCAGGAGAAAACTGAAGATGATAAAGGTTGAGTTACTAGTCCGTATTGCACAGTGTGTAAGTGCTGAAGTTGGACCCCAACAAAATAGGTCTGTCTCCAAACCTTGTACCCAGACCCACAAGGCCACAGTTCATTTTAAACACCAGAATCGTAGGAACTTCTAAATGATTACTTCTTAGGGAACCTTAACAAAAAGCAGTGTGTGTCTCTGAGGTAAAATTACTTCCCACTCCTCCAAATTGAATAGTTTCTTCATAAATGTTTTTTGTCTGAGCAAATTCTGTGATTGTGAAAGCTGAGTGAGGGCCTCACAGTCTGAGTTCTGCTATCCCCAGATGTGTAACGTGGGGCCATTCCTTCATCTCTCTGACTCTTCTATAGAATAAGATCAGATCTCTCTGGGATGCATGTAGAGACTTTGAAGAAATATACTTTAAACTCCAGGCAAAGAGTAAGCACTTAACAAATAGCAGCTATTGCTATTATTGCTGTTAAAGAATTTCAGTACTTTCTCTGAAAAGCAGACAGGTTGAAGCCTGTAAAATTGTTAAAGCTGGGTCTACACAGCAGCAAGAGACCTGGGTGGAGGCAGGCACGCAAACATTTACCTGAGTGATGTGACCCATTCGGGTGCCTTCGTGTAGCTGAATGATGAGCTGAGATTCTATACATTTCACCCAAGGCACAGACTCTGTGTTTCCTTTTAGGAGAATTAGAACAATTCTTCCCATGGACTATACAAAACTGATCCACGGTTTGTGTTTTAAAGTGGGTTAACCTTCTAGTGACAAAAAATCCCTCCATTTATGATTTAGAGACGGTTTTAAAAGAGCAGTTTATTCATGACTTTGTTTTCTGTCTGGAATTCTATATGCTATATTCTTGAATATGTGCCTGATTTGTGTGAGGGATTATAATTATTTCTGTGCTAGGGAGTTGAGAATAAGGATACAGACTCATGAATGCGAAGTCTACACTCCAAGGGAGTATGGTTAAGTGAAGTGTGTGCTTAGAGATATTATTCTTTTGTTTAACCTCCATGGGTTTTTCCCCTCATTTAATGTCTTTCTCATCTTTTTCTCCCCTCTTACCACTGCCAACCACTGCTTGCTGCCTTTCACCCCCATCCTGACTAAAGAAAAAATTCCATGTAGATGATTTTAGGTAGTTTAATTTTCCCTTTAAATTTATGGCAGGAAACTAAAGTGTCATCTCTACTTCCTGACTACTACTGCAAATACAAGAAAATTTAAAATTTCCAGGTTCGCACATCTTTTCAATCAGTAGAACTTGCAAAAGGAAATGGAGAATGGGAAAGACACACACAAAGACACACACACACATTCAGTAGCAAAAGTCAGGTGGCATTGGTGCCACAGAGAACTCCTCCGGGGAACCTCTCCTTTTCTGTCACCCTAAACATCACAAGGAGATGCCAATCTTTATGCCACTGGTCACCATCAGGTCCCTCTGTCTCAGGATCAACTTGGAAGAAACAAAGCAAGAATTTTAGGTTTCACATGAGGTAAAATAAAGGTTCATTCTTCTTCACAAATTCTGCAGTTGTTTTTCTTTCTTTAATGTTATTTCATGAGAAGAACATGGAGAAATGTCATGACTTAGGGAAATGTCCCATGAAAGTTCATGCGATGCCTCATTAGAAGGCAAACTACTGTCTCAGCAGAATCTGCTTTGCTTTTAGGAGAAATTAATAAACCAACATCAAGCTTGCCCACCAGAGGAGGACAGATTTACTGATCTGGATCATCAGCAGACCCAGGTGTGTGGGGCTAAGTGGGGGACCACGGCATAGCTGTTCTTAGCCATTCTCATCCACTCTGGGTTTTTGGCTCACTTTGCCATGAAGATTACCATGAATAATCCACAAATATGGCTGTACATGACATTCCTCCCTTTTGAAATGTTATAACTACAAAGTGTGGGGAAAAATTAAAAAGCCATCTCCACTAGTATGAGTCTGGTGGCACATCCTTGATGCTTAGAAACATATGATTGAATTTCCTCTTCAATAGAAGGTGAAAACTCCAGGCTAATTGCACATTATTCCTTGTCTGAGTTTAATCCCTTTACGGCTGTTGCCAGCAGTGGTATAATATAGCTCTTTTCACATATACACAACACTGCCACTGCTGTCAGAGCAGCAGTGATAAAGCTCATTGCTTAGTCTGGTGGGATTCAACTTTTTAAGCTTTGCTAAATACTCTTCCAGCTTGGCAGCAAAATGAACAAGGCGACGAGTCCAGTTCATCTTTGGGAACTTTTCATGATTGTGTTGACACCACACTATCTAAACCCCCTGCAATTTTCAAAAGGTGCTTTAGAGCTAGAGTCTGTTCATCTATTTAGAAGTTGCAAGCTGTCAGGCATGTGTCATGTTGCAGACTGAGTGTATGTTATAAAAGTGAACCACCCCGGAGACACAGAGCTGAATCCTCCAGTGAGAGGCTTCCCGGGTTGTTTTCACTTGGTCTGAGTTTGCTGCCACCTAGATGGAGGGTGTCGCTTCCTTTGGGGAGGACTGTGTGCATCACCCTTTTCAGCATCTGGGTACCATGTGTTGCTGAGAAAATTCATGTGGAAGCTGTATGAGTATTTGCTATGGATTTTGTACATGAGGTATTAGCACATGTGAACAGTGAAACTTTTAATGTTTCTTATGTGATTTCACAAAGAATCCCAGAGTGGTGAGGAGATTAAATATTTACCCTTAAGGTAATAGAGGCAAGTATATGAAATGGCCCTCCATAAGCATAAAATGTCTTTGAAGTTGTAAAAGCTATGCCTATTTTACAATTTAAACCAATATGTCTCAGTCTCAATATGTTCTATTCAGATTCTTTGGTGCAAGGAATAGAAACTAACTTAAACAAGCTTAGGCATAAAATGGCAGCTTATTGTAGGAGTACCCATGTCCTAGAACCGTAAAAGAGTGTAGCTGTACTTTGTGGTGTGTTGGAGAGAGATCAGGAGTGAGGTGGCTCTCCATTTCTCAGAGCTGCCGATGTCCTCTTTCAACATCTCTATGTAGATCTTCTTACATTTATGTGTGATTCAAGATACTGCCCTCCACCTCTGAGTCTACTCAGTCTTTTAGTTCTAGCCTTCAATATAAAATATGTACAGCCTCTTAGTTCTAAATTGGAATGGTTATGTCTATTGGACTAGGTGGCTCCCGTAGGGTCAATCATCTAGAGCTAGGAAGGCAGTTGATATATGTGGCTGGTTTTCCATGGCTTCTGGGCAGGACAAGTTAAATTATAAGGGAAAGTTGCACATAGATAGTAAATGATCTATGCATAAATGTGAAATTCCAAGTTACTCTCCTTCATGAAAAATCAACACCAAAAATTTTTTTTCAAAAATTTTATCCTATAGATTAATGTATAACACGGAACTAGATCTGATTCAAGATCCAATTCAAGGCTGAATGGTTTCTTCCAGGGCTTGAAAAAATGTAATTATCTCCCAAAAAGGAACAAATGATGTTACTATCAAAGGTAGAAGAATATTTACTTGACTAGACACCATGGATTTTGTTGGTATGCTTTTATAGAACTGCTCAAAAATATAAAGAAAAGTAGATTTTGAAATTAACTGCCACGTTCAGCATGAAATGGGATAGCATTTCCAAAATCCACAAATGATGTTTATTTTTTAATTTTTTTAATGTTTATTTATGTTTATTTATTTTTGAGAGAGAGAGAGAGAGAGAGAGAGAGAGAGAGACAGACAGCTGACAGCACAGAGCCCAATGCAGGGCTTGAACTGTGAGACCATGACCTAAGCTCCAGTATTTTCAGAGCATGTGGCTTTCTCTGCCTATGCACATGGCTTTTTAAATTCCCCTGCATACATGGTGCTTTTGAATTCCTGAATATCTCAAGAAATTATCTCCAGCTTTTCCTTTGAGGACTTAGGCATTCTATTACATTGCTCAACCATAATATTTTGTCTGAAGTCATTTCAGATTGTTAGTTATCCTTACATGTATTCAACCATTGCCTGTTACTTTTCTGCCCTGAGTGGGTTCCACATTAGGCAAACCAAAACTACTCTGTCTTTCAAATGGCCTTGAACAGACATACACAAAACTTTCTAAATAAGTTCTCTGTTCCTTCTGGAACCAGAGACTAGATCCCACACTGGGAATGGAAGTTGCCATCTTTAAGACTGTTACTGATTTGAGGACAAGGGAAGGGAAAAAAGCCACAATGCTTTCCTATCATTTTTAACTTGCTCTTTTTCTGGTTTTCTATTCTCTTGGTAGCTTTAAAACTTGGACTGGTTTCCAGAGTTCTGCATTGCTGGTTCTGACAGGTTCTGCTTATTTTTTAATGTGTCTAGAGATGTGGGGCAGGAACTTGAAGCTGTCTACTCTTCCAGTTTGCTGACATCCACTCTGGTAGTGGTTTATTTATTCATTTTTTGAAGAAAAGGCACCAGGCTTACTTTTAAAGTGGGGCTTGAACAACAACTACAACTTTTACATCACACTGCAGCTTGATGCCTGCTTTAATCAATAAGGTTTTATTGGAGTAGCCATGCTCATTTGCTTAAGTATTACCTATAGCTTTGTTCATGCTACAACGGCAAAGTTATGAAATTTTAACAGAAAATGTATGGCTGACAAAGCCTAGTATTTACTATCTAGACCTTAACAGAAGAAGTTTACAGAATCTGTTTTAAAGTAAAAGCTATCTAGTGGACCCCTTACTGTTCAATTATACTGATTTCCACTTAATGTTACTTAAGTATGTATAAAAAAAGTTGCATATAAAATTTTTATACTTATAGCAATAATAAATTCATGAAGCAAAAACAGATTTTAAAAGGAGAGAAAAAAACTGAAAAGTTGATGCAGCTAAAATCAACAACTTGATTTAATGTGAGGTTCTTTTGATGAGACAAAATTGATGATTCTGGCTTTAAGTAGAGAAATTATTTACCTGATTTCAGTACTTGATGATTTGATTTTTGATTGTGAAAATGATTCCTTTAAATCATGATTATTACTATTTTTATTTTTCCTTTATAACATGGAGCTTGTTAAATAAGCAACAAATATTCTTTATTTTTAAAGGTCAATCATTTCCATCATGCATCTTTTCTTAGTTTGGGGTACCTGGGGTCAGGCCCTGAGATTCCCATAAAAGTGATTTATTTAAGAAGTCTTTTCAGAAGAACCTGAGAATAGAAAGTTGGAAACTAAATAGGGAAAGGAAACAAGCCAAGAAGAGGTGTGATTTCACTAGAAGCTCTAGCCTTAGCCTGATCCTCAAGTGTTCTGAAATGTAAGTAAGGTATACCTCAGAGTTTGCCCTGAGTTGAGGCCAGGGACCTGGCCTTTTATTCTCAATGAATCACTCACCCATTGCTTAAGGATGCCCAGGGAATATCCACTCCCAAGCATTTAGGGTTCCTTATGGGTGTGAACAAAGTGTCTCCAGTAGTCCAAAAGCAATTCTCCCAAGAGAGCTTTGAGTACTAGCTCTTTACAACAGAGTAAACACTGCATATTGACTACTGTATTACTGATATTCTAATTACAAATAAATATGAATAGAACAATATTTTAGCTTGTATTGTAAATATAATACTGATTGCTATGGTACAGGTATTTATTAGTTTAGGGTATCTACACTACTATAAGTTGTAGTAGGAACCAATTGTCTCACCACATTTTCTATGCAAATGAACATACAATTTGTACAGTAAATGGATATGCCATTTGGCTTTCACTTTGAGAGGATGCATCATTTACTTATCAAGTCCTTCTGTCCTTTTCTCATTAGCCTTCAGCTAGTAAAGTAATCCATTTCTCAGAGACACTATATGATTTCCATGGTATCAAATCAACATTTCAATTTACTAAATAATTAAAGAAATTAAGTTTTATTATATGAAAGTATATTTCAATTATGAATTCTTCCCATTATATTTGTTATGTTTATATCTGGTAAAATAAGTCAATGAGTTCAATGGCAAATTAAGGATGATTGTGTCCTTTGGACATTACAACATAACAACTCCAGGGCAGCCAGATATGCTCTTCAATATGTTAAAAATTAAACATTATTGCCCTAGGTGATTATTTGGCTGTGATACATTTGTAAATACAAATCAAATGTAAACACTGGGACAAAATTTTATGGCAATGAATTATTTAAAATATTATCTCAAAATAAATTTACTTAATTAAAAATCTTATCAAGAACTGGCAAACTCCTGACTATATGTTGGTAGGTTGCATGGGGTCTGTGGACATGACTGGAAATACTAAATGACTTTAGACTTCTAAGTATGTGGCTTTGTACTTCTGTTTTACTTGACTCATGTATAGGTAGTCTCCCAATTACAGCATGATTATTTGAGAGCAGAATTTTACATCCTATTTCTTTATAATCCATATAATTCACATAGACTATTATGTTTACATAGCAGATGCTCAGTAAATTGTATAATGTCATACGTAGGAGGGATTTCAATGAAATAGAAGCTCAAAGACTTGATATGCCATTTAAATCAAGGCAGGGAGTTGGAGACTACACAGGATATGGCACCAGAAGACCTGAGGTTGAATCCATGGTCTATCCCTTATTAGTGGTTTTTTTTAATGTTTTTTTTTTTTTATCTCAGTTGAAATTTTCATTTTGTTCTTGGAATGTTTCCCTGATTTTATTAAATTGTTTATCTGTGTTGTCTTGTGGTTCTCTGACCATGTTTAGAATAATTTTTTTTATTTTGAGTTCTTTGACAGGAAATTCTCTATGTCCATTCCTTTTGGGTCAGTTACTGGAAACTCACTGTGTTCCTTTGGTTGTTATTTTTTCCTGATTCTTCAGGATCCCTATAGCCTTCTGTAGATGTCTTTTCATTTGAAGAAGCAGTCAACTCTTCCAGATGTTATGCACTGACTTTGGTAGGGAAAGATCTTCACCTGTGAATGGGCACATTGGAACATCTTATGACCCCATCTAGTGATGCAGGCACTGAGTGTGGGAGTGTGTAGTGGCTCCAGGTCTGGGGAGGCATGGTGATCCATTGGATCAAGGCACTGGGTTCCACAGAACTGACGACTGTGTGGACTTTGGTGAGCACTGTGGGGCATCCACAGAATCTACAAGAACTGATGCCTAGTCTAGGGTTTGGGGAGTGACTCTGGTGACTGCTGTTTGTGAAAGCAAATACCTGTGGGGCAAAAATCAGTGAAATCTACAGAGGGTCTGTGACTACTGTGCTGGCCATAGATTTCTTCAGTGGTGAAAGCTGCTGAGATTCTTTGCAGAGCTAATCACTAGGGGCTGCGACCCCTCCCACTGCGTGGTTGATATTGATAGTTGCTGCTTTTCTTCCTTGTTTCAAGACAGTTTACTGTGTCTCAGTGTCTTGGTCTCCAGATGGGGGAAAATGAAGCATATCCCTCATGTGGTGCCTCAAAGTCTGGGGAAGCTGGTTGTTTATTTGGTTTTCCCTCTCCTGGCATGGGAAACTCTTTCTAACTGAGCAGTTCCCTCTTAGAGCTGAGCAGTGCTGAGGGATGTGATGATGTAGGAAAAAAAATGAACCCGTTCTTCCTTCCCTTTTTGTGCACTTATTCTCAAGGGTTTTCTTCCATTGTGTTGCTGAAGTTTCTTAAGTGGACTCTTGAGCATTCCCAGAGATGTTTTTATTTACTGATAGGTGTCTAATTGCTGATCTTTGTGAAGATATAGAAGCTGAGGTTTCCTTCTCCACCATCTTGGTGACATCACTTTCCCTAATGTTAATGTCTTATATAATTATGGAATTCTTATTAAAACTAAGAAGTTGGGGCACCTGGGTGGCTCAATCGGTTAAGAATCTGACTTCAGCTCAGGTCATGATCTCACAGTTCATGAGTTTGAGCCCCGCGTCAGGCTCTCTACTGACAGCTTGGAGCCTGCTTCAGTTTCTGTGTCTCCCTCTGTCTCTGCCCTTCCCCTGCTTGCTTCCTCTCTCTCTCTCTCTCTCTCAAAAATAATTAAAAAAATTAAAAAATTAAAAAATTAAAAAAAAACTAAGAAGTTAACTTCAATATATTAGTATTAGCCAAACTCCAAACCTTATTTGGATATCCCCAGCTTTTTCACTGAAGTCCTTTGCATAGTGTTGTTAACATGTAATATTTCTAGCTATTCCTTTTTCTCACTCCTCCAACGTTTAGATTATTCTTTGCTCACAACCTTTGTTTCCTCTTCTGCTCCTGCCCACACCCCTGTCAAACCAACCCCAGGAGAGTCTTACTATTGCCAGTCTGTTTCCTAGAGATTTTGCCGCAGAACTAGGAAATGAACAAGGAAAGGCCTGAACAGATTGTGAGGAAAGGGGTGGGAGGAGAGAGTACTGTTCTGGAGACCAAAGTCATCTACATGGAAAGAAACATAGAAAGAAAGAAGGGGAAGTAGAGTCAAAGGAAATTTATTGGGAGGGGTACAAAGAATTTCAGAGCCCTCTGATTAAGTTCTTTTTTAAGTAATTTATTTTTCAATATACATCCAAGTTAGCATATAGTTCAACAATGATTTCAGGAGTAGATTCCTTAATTCCCCTTACCCATTGAGCCCATCCACCCTCCCACAACCCTCCAGCAACCCTCTATTTGTTCTCTATATTTAAGAATCTCTTATGTTTTGTCCCCCTCCCTATTTTTATATCATTTTTGCTTCCCTTCCCTTATGTCCATCTGCATTGTATCTTAAATTTCTCATATGAGTGAGGTCATATGATGTTTGTCTTCTCTGACCAATTTCGCTTAGCGTAATACCCTCTAGTCCCATCCACATAGTTGCAAATGGCAAGATTTCATTCTTTTTGATTGCCTAGTAATACTACATTGTATATATATACCACATCTTCTTTATCTATTCATCCATCAATGGACATTTGGAGAGTCCCTGATTAAGTAAATCAGCTCCTGTACTACAAAGCAAGGCCTTAGATGTTTGTGTAGATGGTATGTATTTATTTAATCATTGAACTCTCTGTGAGTGGTGACTTAGAAGATATCAGATTTCATTTGATTATTTCAGGGGTCTATGGGATCAAATGCTAACTTCTTGTCACCTGCATATAAGACTCATCTCTCCTGTGTCCATTTTTTGTCAAATGCTCACTCCATCTTTCATTAGGCACAGATTCTCACCATCTGAGATAATAATTATCCTTTTTCTCTTGTTTCAGAGTTTTTTCTTAAGGGTAGCTCTATCTAGACAATATTAGCCCCTCATAATGGTCCTTCCCCCCCCCCCCGCCCCCCGCCCTGCTGCTTCTCTCACTGTCTTTAACACAGTAATAGTCAATCGTGTAGTGTAAGTATCAACCATTCTCCCAAAGGATCTAGGCTATATTGATCCGATTCTAATCTCATAAGATACTGATTTCACTCCTCCATGAGCCTCAGTAACATGTGACCTGGTACACAGCCTAGCCAAGTTCCCAGTAGTGACATTTTCCTTTACAACATTTATTAGCATTCTCAGGCAGGTTTCATAATTAGTCTGAGCAGCTGTTTTATGTCTGTGGAATTGAGGTAATTATTATCTCACAGAGCTATTGTGAGGATTAAGCCAGAGAGTATGTGGAAAGCACCTGGCACAGTGCATGGTAAATGGCCAATGTCCCTAAACACATGGCAGTCCTCATGTGGCAGGAAGATCCACATCTGGGCCTTAACTTTCTGGTGAGGAGTTATGTTCCTTATGCTTCTTATCTTGTTCCTCTGTATCATCCCTAAGACATGTGGCATTTAGTTGATCATAAAAGCTGCTCGATTACTACTTATATCTCACTGAAATATCAATTCCAGGAAAGGACACATTAAGTATACTGGATTCATTTCTCTATCCTTGATGCCTGGTACAATGCCCAGGGATGGGTAGAACATTTACTATCCTTCCTTTCGCCTCCCCCCACTACAGGAACCTATGCTTGAATTGGAGCTAAAGCTGCCCTGAAAATACAAACAGCTCTGGAGAATGGGTGCCTTGATTCTCCCAACTCTGTTCCAGGAACACACCTGAGTCCTAATCCAGAAAGGAGTACCAAGATAGAGGGAAGGGAGAGAGCAAACAGGAGGCTCCAGGTGGTCCAGGCCACCAACACTGACATCCTACCAATGATGACCAAGGAGCCAACATATGTAAATCATCCTCCAGGGGTCAAGCTCACAAAAAATTTAAGTTGCTTAAAAACATACAGCAACAGAAGCTTTTATATGACTTCAAAGTGACTCAAGGTGCAGGTAAATGTCCCTAAGCTACTTTACCATTCCATTAACAAAATCATCCAAATCTATTGGCTACTTTCCACTCTCTTGATAATTGCTGCATTCAAAATTCTCTAGATTTTCAGACTTCTTTTTTTTTTTCAGTAAGGATCATTTTGATAATCAAATACAAGCCATAAATCTCTTGCCAGAAACTTACATATATGTGTACACAAAAAATTGACATATAATTTGCATTAAGTAACAACTGTTCTAAAACCAACTTTTGGGTCCCCATTTCTATGGACCCCAAGTTGAGAAACCCAGTTAGGATACTTCATGTGTTAACCAATGATAAACATACACGGTGGCCCTGATGCAAGATGCTGGAGATAATAGACACACTCATTGTATCATGGGTCTCTCAACCTATTATAATATAAATACCAAATGATGCCCGGTGAATGTGTAAATGCATTAATTTTTATGAAGGTTTATGTAAAAATTACATTTCAATGTAAAGTGGAAGGTCAGTCTAATTAATAAAATGGATCCTTTAGAGAAAGATTCTTGATCTACATGTCCATTAATCATACGGCCAGGTGTACTGCCATGTCTTCTCAGCCAGCCATGCCAAAAAGTTCATGGTAGGCAAGGTGCCCATCAGCATCCTTATAGTTAGATTGGTAGATTGGAGTGTACTGATGACTTGGAGAAGTAGTCCAAAGGTTTCCTTAAGGAGAAAAATGTTTTTTAAGAATGACTACTTATTTTCAGCAGTAGTACTAATGTCAGTAACCAAAGTGAGCAAGATGCATTTTTCATAAAACATTAAGGAAAATGCTAAATGCTAAATGCTAAATGCTACAAAAGCTAAAGCTAGCCCTCAACCCAGCCTAAAGATGTCTGCCCTATCTATCTATCATCTATCTATCTATCATCATCTATCTATCTACTAATCATCTATCATCTACCTATCATCTATATGTACATATTTTTATGTAAACTTTTACTGAGGTATAATACATACAGAAAATCATGAGGCTACGTCTATACAAATTTTTTATAAAATGAAAAACTCCATTTAAACCTGCTCAAATAAAAAGAAATAGAATAGCACCCCAGAAGCTGTTCTTGTTCCACACCTATTTATTACCTATCCACCTTCATTCACAGAAAGGTCAAGTTGGCTTGTTTTTATAAACAGAAAAATATATCATGTATTCTTTTCTGTCAGACTCTTTTGCCATTCATAAACATTATGTTTATGAAATTTATCTATGTTGGGTGTAGTGGTAGTTCTTTTTCACTGTGGAATATTATTTCCTTATATGAATATATCACTACTTATTTTTTCTGCAATTAATGGAGATGTATATTATTTCTGCTTAATCATGCAGCTGTGAACATTCTAGTATACATCATTTGGTGAGCATATGTATGTGTCTTTGTTGGGTATATTCCAAGGAATAGAAATACTGATTCATATTTACATATATTTTTAAATAGATAGTACCAAAGAAATATGCAAAATGATGGTGCCAATTTACACTCCCAGCAATAGTGAGTAAGTATTCTAGTTGTTTCACATCCTCACCACTGTTTAGTATCATCACATCTTTTGTTTTTAATATTCACCAATTGTGTGGGCATGAAGTGGTATGTATGTCATTGTGGGTTTTTTTTAAGTTTATTTATTTGTTGAGAGAGAGAGAGAGAGAGAGAGAGAGAGAGAGAATGAGCAGGGGAGGGACATAAAGACAGGGAGAGAGAGGATTCCATTCAGGCTCCAGGCTGACAGCGCAGAGCCCAATGTGAAGCTAAAACTCAACAACTGTGAGTTGAGCCAAAATCATGACCTGAGCCAAAATCAAGAGTTGGACACTTAATTGACTGAGCCACCCAGGCGCCCCTGTCACTGTGGTTTTTATTCAGATTTTAATGATTATTAATGAAGTAGAAAACTTTTTTATGTTCATTGGCACTGTAGTAAACCTTTTAAATGTTTGCTCAAGTTCTTTACCCATTTAAAAAAATAGATAGATTGGGTTTTTCTTATTGGTATTTAAGATTTATTTATATATTCCAATATAAACTTTTTGATATAAGTAGAGCAAATACTGTCCCCATTCTTTAATTTACTTTTTATATTCTTGATTGTATATTTTGACAAAAAGAAGTTCATAATTGTTATAAAAGTCCAATTTGTTAAACTTCTCTATTATGTTCCTGCTTCTTTTAAAATTTAAGAAATCTTTGCCTCTTAATCCCCTTTATCTATTTTACCTATCCCCCCACCCCTCTCCCTCTTGGCAATCACCAATTTGTTCTCTGAATTTATGAGCCAGTTTTGGTTTGTTTGTTCATTTGTTTTGTTTCTTAGTTATAAAATAAATAAGTCATGGGAATGAAAATTATAGCACAGAGAATATGGCCAATAATATTGCAATAATGTTATATGGTGACCCGTGGTAACTACACGGACTGTGGCATAATGTATAGAATTGTGGAGTCACTATGCTATACACCTGAAACTAATATAACATTGTATGTCAACTTTATTTCAATACAAAAAGAAAGGAAAAAAAAAAGAAAATTTTTTTGCCAGTCCCAATGTCATAAAGATACCATAAAGATGTGGTTATTCTATATTATAGTCTAAAAATTTCATTGTTTTTACTTTTTATGTTTTGGTATACAGTTTACTTGGTGTGAGATAAGGGTCAAACTTCATTTTTTCCCCATATGAATATCCAATTGATTCAATATTATCTATTTAAAATACCAGCCTTTTCTTTCTTTTTTTTTTTTTTTTAATGTTTATTTTTATTTTTGAGACAGGGAGAGACAGAGCATGAACGGGGGAGGGTCAGAGAGAGAGGGAGACACAGAATCTAAAACAGGCTCCAGGCTCTGAGCTGTCATCACAGAGCCCGACGCGGGGCTCGAACTCACGGACCACAAGATCATGACCTGAGCTGAAGTCGGACGCTTAACCGACTGAGACACCCAGGCACCCCAAATACCAGCCTTTTTTTACTGCACTGCTGTAGAACCTTGGTCATAAACAAAGTGATCACTTGTGTGTCTGATTTTAGACTTTATAGTTTGTTCCATGTGTCCATATGTCTGTCCTTGCACCAATCCACACTGTCTTGATTGCTGCAGCTTTAGTAAATCTAGATATCTATCATTCTAAGTCCTCCATGTGGAATTTAGAATTATCTTGTCAATCTTCCGACACAAATTACTGATGGGAATAATTGACTTTTATTTATTTATTTATTTATTTATTTTTAGAATGAATATCTTTGGTACATTGAGTTTTCCAATCTATTAACATAGTATATATTTAATTTATTTACTTTTAGCAAAAGTGGGCTTTACAGGCTTCTGCGGAATAGATTTCAGTTATTAATTTCTAGATATTTGGTGTTTCTCTATGATTTTGTAAACGGTATCATTTTAAAATTTGATTTTATAATTGTCTGTTACTTACATATAGAAATTCTTTGGAGTTTTGGTGGTTGACCTTATATACAGCAAATCTGATAAACTTACTTATCAGTGATAATTGTTTACCTATAGGTTCTTTTTTTTCCCCTGCAAGAATGAGTATCCAAGAATGAATTAGCAGAGACTGCTAATACAATGTTGATTCTGTTAGCTTGCTTGACATTGCACTTTCAATACTCATCTCATCTTTATTAACAAGTGGCAACGTGATTGCTTTAATTCTCCTTTCCCTTTCAGCTTCCCTCATTTTTCAAGCCTCCACTTTGCTAAACAGTAGTTCATTGTATGTGATTTTTGGTAAGGTATTTTCTGCATTTTCTTACTAATTTTTTATTATTGTTTGTTATTTGGTTTGCTGTATCATAACGATAGTATTATGGTTTTCATGCGAAATGCATACAAGAATGCAAAGTAACTATATTTTTAAACAATTGTATCAATTATTTTGTGATCAGGAAGGAATGTTGTAAGAAATTTCATCCTAACATTATAGTTTGTGGTTTATAGAAAGTGTTTTACTGTGTTTTCATTTTATTTTAGAAAGTTGGTTAGGAATATTGGTTAAGGTTCAGATAATGTAACACATTGCAATTTTTTCCCATTTAAGATAATGAAGAAAGGTTCCTGGTTCGTGTTTTTCAAAGAAGTGTCTAATTTTCAGAAATGGATTAATGACACAAAGTGGGAGATGCTTATATTATAAATGAGCCCTTTACTATGATGAAATGAAAATCATAGATAACAAAATGAATCTACATCCTTAATTTCAAAAAATCAATAAAATTCTTCAGTTATAATATACTAGGGAAATAGAATGAAAGTAATTGATGATGTAATAATATCAGTGTGGTATATAAATGCTTAGGTATAATTATGCTAGAAGACATAATAAGGTAGTGAGTCTAACATCTATATATGTAATCAAGCTAGTAGGAAAGTTATCAATATCCCAATATCACAAGCGGTGCTACTCTGGGTGACATGACTTTCCAAAACAATAAATACCTTTTTAAAAATTCTGACTAAAATCAAACACAAATTTTCTTTAATTTATACTCTGTTACATTCCTGGGAAATTCAGGGTAAAATAAAAACATGCAAAATTTTTATGATCTTTATAAAAACCAGAAGTGGGTTCTAGCTCATAGAAGTTTAAATTAGGTCCGTGCTCATCTAATAAGTTGTTACTTACATGAGTTTTCTGTGGGATATATTAGAGTTGTGCAGGGTGCACAATAATCCTTCACTTTCTGGGACTGTTCCACATTTTACGGGAAGCGTAGTGTACCTGGATCTCCATGACGTCCTGTGATGTCTTTCCAAAACACCTAATTACAAATTTTCTAAACACCTACTTAAAAATCACAAGCAGAATAAGTTATCAGATAATTCTGGATTGTTTAATTTATTGTTGCAGCATGAGAGTCTAATCCAAGAACCAAATATCAAATGAGTGCATGTTTGCCGTAAATGGTAAAGGTCTAGACACGGCAAAGATTTTTTAGGGGTGTAAAGACAGCATCAGAATCCCACCTTAACTTCTGGATTTTCTAGGACTAAAGATGCTGAAGAAAGTATTGAAGTTCATTGTCGAGGTTAGAGATCTATTGGGAGCTGTCCTTTCAGAAGCTAGACAGCTACAGAATTAAAACTGGGTTGTTTCACTGGTTTCAAATGAATTTTCTAACTGGTCAACATAGGAGTAATTTGTGAGCTTATAACCTATATATGTGATATATTTCATGTTTTTCATTGTTTTTGCTGTCAGGATAAGATTGCATAGATGGAAGTGTATGTCTTAAAATAGTTTTATATCAGCCTCCACCTGCAATCAACATTCTATGCATTGTTATCCAGGAGGCCTGGTCTTTCTGACCACTGAGAATTGTCAGAAGCAACCCTCCAGTTTGGCCTCTCCTATGTGACCTGCCTTGCTGATCAGGTATTCCCCAGCAGGAGGGGGGTGTCTGTCTGAAGTGTATTTGCATTTGGTTTCTGCAAAGCTTTTGCGTTTCCTCTTGCAAGCATTAGCCGTCATCTGAATTTTAATGATGAATTATCTAAATGTGATTTCTACTCTGTGTTTCTGCAGCTCCATGAATTTTAATCCGCTGCAGCTGTCAGTTCCAGTCACTCCATTTTAAATAGACTGTTTCATCTGTGACTCCACATTTTTGCCATCACCAGCAAGAAGCTCTGAGCAGCCTGTGGTAGTCACAGACAGTAACAGTCGCACATATCAGAGTTTGAAAGGATGAAGTGTCTTTAAAGTGAAGGCCTGACTTGTCCATCCTTGGATAGAGATAACACAGCAGTTCATTTCTGGGCCTCACAGAGTTGAGGGAAATGAGCATGAAAATTGGTATCACAGGCTGCTAGGTCATCAGGAAAAACCGGGTAGAGGAGGGGCAGTCTACTTACCATGGTAAGGCAAGAATCACCATGGACCTTTTATGGGCATTTTTGACAGGTCCTAGGTTTTCTTCATACCTTCCCCAAACTCAAAAATGGAATGGCAGAAACTCTGGAGAAAGTCACCACAAAGTCTTTTCAATGGAAGAATATGTGATAGAAAATGTTATTCAAATATTGCCACCCTCTTGAACTTATGAGTTGGGATCCTGTTAGGAGATGTTAATTCTCTACATTAATCCACAGTGCTGAAATGACTAAGGGAGGCCTGGAACTGTAGATTTGTAGGCAGAAATTTGCAGAGCACAAATTGGGGCATATAGTAGACATCCTCTCTCTCTCCCTTTCTCTTTAGATATACATATATACACATATTTATTTATTAACATCTTTTTCACAGTTTATTTTGAGTGAGTGAGTAAGAGAAAGAGAGAGAGAGAGAATCCCAAGCACTGTCAGTGTGGAGCCCAATGTAGGACTTCAACTCATGAACGGTGAGATCATGACCTGAACTGAAGTCAGATTCTTAAACAACAGAGCCACCTAGGTGCCCTTATTAACATCTATTTTGTTGCTACTATCTTATTTAGCAAGTGATTTATTCTACTAATTTATTCAATGAGTGTTTACCAAACAGCCATCATGTGAGGGTATAATACAGATGGGTATATAGACCTAGGGGACAATCATAAATAGAGGAATATAAGCTCTAAGCGGGAATATTTTTTTATACTTTGATAATGTGCAGTTTTACCTGATTTTTCTTCCCACAATGCTGGAAGATAGAGCAGGAACATCATAGCTCCTCTGCAGTTGTGTGTTGACTAACAAATTGGTTTCTGCAGTGAGAGATATGATTGAAAGTGTTTAGTGAAAATATTAATTACTATCTTCATGTTACAAATAAAGAAACTGAGGGAGGTGAGTGGTTTATCAAAAGTCATAGTCACTATGTGGCAGCCTGAAAAATTGAATGCAGACCTTCTAATTCCAAATTCCAAACACTATTTCATATTGCCATAAGAGAACTTCAGACAAAGTAATTACAAAAACAAGAAATGGGCAATTATCTGCATGCTCCACAAAAGGGAAAATGAATATGTGAGTAATGATATTGGTTGGTGGTGCGAAATTATGTAGTCATTAAATATGATGCTATGGAGTGATCCTTTGAGACAGTTCTTATACCACCAAGTTTTTCTGGGTTCTTTATATTTTGGATAATACGCAAGTATTACAATTTGAAGGAGGAAGAAAGAAATTCGAAGAAGAGAAATTACTTCCCACTGACACGATCAGGATGTGGAAAGGCTCCATGTGAGCCTAAACCCATTTGAACAATAGGTAAGGAGATTTAGAATCATGTGTGTAGGGAGAATGAAAAATGTTTTGGGACAGGGGGTCTCAGAAACCTGGGGTTAACTATGCATGGACTTCACAGGGAATCCAGGATTATTCCACTTGTTGCAGCAAAGGATGCAAGAGTGCAAAATAAGGCTGGTGAGCTAAATTGGGGCTCAGCTCAGAGTTCGTCAAGGGAGTGGTCTTCAGTTTTCTGCACTGGGACTTGGTTTTTATGTAATTGAAAAGAAGCCTCATACTGCCAGCACAATTCTGAGGGACAAACTGGCTAAGTCAGTTCTGTCTGAGGGTGGAGAAGACAGAAACCTCCTAGTTTTCTTGAAACCAACAAAATAGTGAGAAATAGTTATATTCACAAGTAGATGTTAAATCTAGGGCACATACTTGCCAAAAAACATAGGGCACTTGGCAAGCTCAAGCTAAAGCTATTAAACATTAGGGCCTATTACTGAATATTTATTGTCTGCACCATTCTTGGAATGGTGTAATTTGAGTGTCCTCCAATGGTTTATGGCAGGTATTTCTATCCCAGTCGTAAACACAGTAGCAAGTTTTGGCAGCACAGAAGTCAGCACTATTTTTGCATTGATGCATTTTCATGCTCCAGTAGCATATGTATGCATTTCAAATGAGCATAGTATGGTATAGATATTATAAATAGACCACTTTTTCAACTTCTTGGTTTTATATGGAATCTTTTTTCTCTTTTGAGGAATGTCCTACTTCTGTTTTGATTAGTTAAGAGATAAAACAATTAATTCTAAATACAGCCAGGATGGATTTTCATCACGGAGTCTGAGGAGCCTTCTCTTTGTCCTGGATATGTCCTATTACTTAGGTTTGGCTGTGTTCCTTGGCATCTTAGCCAGAGTCCAGTAATATCAGAGGGTATTTTGGACTTCTTTAACCCTATTCCTTTCTTATTTCAAAAGGAGATGGGAGTGCCTGGGTGGCTTAATTGGTTAAGCATCTGACTGTTGATCTCAGCTCAGATCTTGATCTCAGGGTTGTGAGTTCAAGTCCCATGTTGGGCTCTGAGTTGGGCTCTGCCCTGGGCAACCTACCTACCTAAAGAAAAGAAAAAGAAAAGGAGATGAATCCTCCCAACATATTCTATGGCTTAGCTAATCTCATTGTTATCTCCTTGTGCCAACTGCTTATTGTTTTGGTCCTTTACCCAGCTCTAGTTTTGCTCAACAAGTGGAATTAGTCCAGTAGCAAAAAGGGTTTGGTTTTCAGGAAATTCTTTCATTCACCTGACTCTGGCTCCAGTAGCTGATTAAACCTGAAAATTAGATACAAAGCAAAAATATTTCAATTTATTTGCCAAAATTTATGCCCAAATTGCCCACATCTTAGTGCAGATTCAGGAGTGATTAACTTGTTGCTACTTATTATGGCTTCTTATCGGTCTTCTATCTTGGAAATGAATGGCGCAGTATTGTATAATCCTGTAGGATTTATTGTATCAGATAATAGGAATACATGTGATACTTGTTGATGCAATTTACTATTCCTTCCTCAAACATTTCACATGCAGACATATAAAAGTGAGTAAACTATGCTTCTGAATCACTTTCAGGAGATGGTATTACTATGAGATATTTGATGGTGGGATTAATTTTCTCCTCTCTTTAAGAGACTGAAATGAGACTGGGGCCAGCTGTCATGTAGCTGCAGTAGTGGAGATCCTGATTCTTCAATCATTCCATGGCCCTATTCAGAGTGAGTCAGGTGGGGCACCAAAATGGAAGGGTATGTGAGAGATGAGTTTTAATGGCACAAATACAGGGGCTACAGGGAGGTGTACAGAGGTCTCTCAGCAAATTGGAAAGTATTAAATAGTAGATAAAGGGTGGCTACTCCCTTCCTCCACCCCAAATCCATTTCCTTAACTTCTTTTTAAATACATTTTCAAGTTTATTTATTTATTTTGAGGGGGACGGCAAGCAGGATAGGGGCAGAGGGTGGGGGAGAGAAAGAATCCCAAGCAGGGGTTCTTTGTCATCTCAGAGCTCAATACGTGACTCGAACCCACAAACCATGAGATCATGACCTGAACTGAAATCAAGAGTCGGATGCTTAACCACGTAAGACACCCAAGCTCCCCTCCTTACTTCTTTTTCACTTCATTTCACACTCCCCATCTCCTTCTACACACACACACACACACACACACACACACACATCCAGCTGTCTGTTAAGTATAGTACAATTTATAAGGGCTTGTTAAGAAATATTGGGGCCCTAGAATCCCAGATGTAAAGACAAGAAGAGTTAACTAAGAGATCTAATCATTGTAATACTGTGAGCTGGGAGTGGGGAATAAATTTCAAAAGAACATAGAAACTTCAGTTTCTATTGTCATATGTTGGCATCCAGAGGGTCATAGCTGAAGATTAGAGCAGAGCAGCAGAGGATTTTTAAAAGCCATGATCCTGGGTGGTCTATTGTATTGGAAGCAGAACTTCTGTTAACCCTTGGATCATCAAAGGACAAGGTTGAGCTACAAGACTTGGCAAGGACCCAGTACCTTAGTTGTTCCAATATATTTTAACTATGCAGCCCCACCTAAAACAAAATAGCACCTGTGTGTATTTATTTTTATATAAATATTTGTATAAACATTCTACTCTACCTCTTAAAACAAAACATCATAAAAGCAAGAACACTTGCTTTTTAAGGGTCAAATTTAAAAGTAACATAAGTGGAAGTTGTTGTACTTTCTTTCTGTGCTTCCAAGGATCACTGTGGAGAATCTGCTGCAGACAAGTGTTATGCAGTTCATGGGAAAGGATTGGTTTCCCCGGGAAGATGAGATTGTTACTTGGAAGCTGAAGTTCAAGCCAAGCATAATGACTGGGGAAGCACAGAAGGGAAGAGGACATTCCCAAAGGAGTTTCGGGATCACTCCTGTAAAATAGATACTGAGTTTATGACAGCAAAACTGACTCCATTTGCTCTGAATTAGCATCACTGGAATCTGAATATACTCCTTTCTTCAGTAAAGTCTGCTCTAAAAACTTGATCAAGCTAAATGTGTAGGTGGAAGACAATCAGGATGCAAGGTGAATGATATTTATATTTATAATATAAACCAATAGGATATAGTTACCTTTTCATGGCCCGTTCTGAGATTGAAGAAGTCTCTTAGAAGAAACACTATCCTCATCCTTTTCTGTCACAAATTTAGACTATAAGATGTGAATGAAAACCCAGGAAGTCATAAGAAAGAAACGATCCACCCCTAAATTTAGGAGTTCTTTGGAATTCCTAATGAGGTACAAATGGAGTGGGCTGAAACTCAACAGAAAGGTTGGCCCAAAGGGAGACTAGGTTCTGTGAGCACATTTTTTTTTTCTCATCCTAGGAGGCAACACTGATATTTAAGAAAACATATTTTGTGCATACTTACCAAACAAAATAGCCCTACTGAGGAGGCATATTAGTCAAGGTTCTCCAAAGAATCAACACCAGTAGGAGGTTTATTATAGGGGATTGGCTTAAGTGATTATGGAGGCTCAGAAGTCCCACTCTGCCATCTGCAAGGTGGGGACCTAGGAAAGCCAGTCATGTAATTCAGTTTGAGTCTGAAAGCCTGAGAACCCAGGGGCACTGAGGGTGTAAATCTTAGACCAAGGACTGGATAAGATGAGATGAGATGTCCCACTTAAACATTAAGGCAGGGAAAAGTGAGCAAATTCTTCCTTCTTCCTTCTTTTGTTCTATTGAGACCCTCAATGGATTGGATGATACCCATCTACACTGGGGAAGGCAACCTATGGATGTCACTGATTCAAATATTAATATCATCAGGAAACACACACATACACCCAGAAATGATGTCTAATCCAAGCACCCTATAGTCAGTCAAGTTGACACATAAAGTTAACCATCACAGGAAGTAAACGTTTCTGTAGAGCTGAGGAGATTGGGCTGTGCACTCATTTCTCACCCCTCAGGAGATGACTTTATGATTGAGTAACCTGTGCAATCTTACAGAACTCTGAGTGGGGAAGAGCCCTGTGTTTGGCTTACTGCTCTACCGTCTTGAAATTCTTAATAACTTTTGAACAAGGAGCCCTGCATTTTTATTTCCCACTGGGATCCACAGCTTATGTGGCCAGTCCTGCTTCCCCACCATCTTGCCTCCATTTTCTGCCTTATTGTTCTCTATAGCTCTTTGCAGTTCCTCTATTTTTCAGTCTCTGCTCTCCCCTTTATTATCTGCTAACCTTAGACTTTCTTTTTGTTTTACATTCAGACAAAGATGTATCGTATGTGGGATCAGTGTGAGCACAGTAATTGAATCAGTAAAAAAAAAAAAAAAGTGAATCGAATCAGTTTGACTTGATAACATGGCCAGGGTAACATTTAAAGATGTGAGAATAACAATATGGATGATAAAAAATTTCAAACTTTACCAAAAGAAACGAAGAAGATTTTGTGGAACTGAAAGACTATGTGTAACCTTTGGTTGTATTTGTGTTGACTTATATGCAGTTTTGAGAGCAAGCATTGTCTTAAGTCTTTAAAAAATATTAAGTACAGCAGCTTATCAATTCACTAAGACTGCCTCAATGTACCATTTGCTATTAAATTAACTGTCAAGAGAGTTTTGTTAGGAAATTAGGTCCTTGTTTCTAGAATACAGGTAAGATGAATGAGGAAAGAGCAAGTGGGATTGCCAAAGGCAGGAAGCAAACCGGATTTTTGTACTGCTCGCTTTTAACACCGTACTTTTCCTTAATTGTGGTGTTACTGATCCTCTGGAGGAAAAGGGAAACAGAGAATATGTCAAGCTGTGTAACTCTTCTCAAATAAATAGCCAGTGCTATCCATCTCTCCATTCAAGATGAACTGCCAGGGAATACTAATGGCCATGAGCCCCGCATCATTGATCTTCATCAGGCGAGTGTATTATCCTTTGCGAAGTTCTCCAGGCTGGCGGGGACACTGCCTCTCCGGGCAACCCACCCCTTCCTCTCTCTCGTCTGTAACTTTTACTTTAACCTGTAAGTCATTCATCAAGGCAGTGACCTTGATGGAGAAAGCCTAAATGTGGTGGTTAAATGGGATGGAAATCTGAGATGTGCCGCCTCGCCTCCAGAAACAGCAGCCTGTGCATCACTTCTTGACAATGTCTATTTGAGCTGAAAGGGTACAGGATACTGCAGGCTTCTTATGCTGGCCTAGCATCCCAGCTTCACACTGTCCTCACGTGATGGCGTTTAGAAAAGTGATGTTCTTTTGTAAGGGCCTTTTATTATCCTGATCTTTAAAAAAAAAAAAAAGTGATTAAAAAAACTGCAGGTGCATTTTACATAAAAAATGTGAAATGGCTTCCCTTTCCTTTGGTTCTAGCTGCAGATTTCTGCTCTAGAAAGTGATTGACTTTGTAATTAGGCAGAATCAGAGTTGTGTCCTGGCAAGGCTGAGCAAATTAAAAGTGGTGGCAGGGACTGGGGTCATCTGGAGGGATTCACCCTTTCTGCCTCAGCCCTGTCCTACAGCAAACTCTTCTGCATGAACTGATGATCTCTGAAAGGGCTTGTTTGCTGTGTAAACATGACATTCTGCAAGTCCTTAGCCTCATCTTCAACCAGCTTGCTGCCCTAAGTCTATCCCATAGGGAAAGTCTGGAACTACCAGTAAGGTAGGCTCAGTTTTTTTACTAATCTAAATTTCAGTTTAACCTATAAATCTAGGATTCAAAATCCTTTTCTTATATTTTCTGTGAAGATTGAATAGGGAACAATTATAGAAATATCTAGTACGATGTGTGAGACTGGTAGGATTCTCTCTGTTTTCTATGCAATAAAATGGCAGTTATAAGACCAGGCGCCCCAAATCTGTAAAACCTGTGTGATCTGACAGGCCATGAATGTATCATTCTGGATGGATTTCCTATGTAATATACAATGATCTCTCCATGATCCTAAAGTTATTGTCAAATTTTATGAGCATATTTCTTAAATTTAACATAACAATTCCTCCTCCACACAAATACACTGTATAAAATCAGGTGTGTGTGTGTGTGTGTGTGTGTGTGTGTGTATGCACGATGTTCCAACATCTCTCTCACCATTATGAGCAGGAGTCATGGAACAATATTCCTTCTCCATGTATATGTATGTATGTATATATATGTATGCATGTAGGTATACATGCATGTGTGTATGTGTGTGTGTGTGTGTGTGTGTGTGTGTGTAGTGTTATGTCCCTGAAAATCCTTTAGTAGAAGAATTCAAGGTTCAAAAACTTACATATTTATTTTCATGGGGAAAATGGCATTTGGGGGATCCTCGTTATGATAACTTATGAAAACCTTTGAAAATAGTTTGATATTCATTAAAGTGATGGTGCCACACGAAGAGGCTAACTAAGCATTGGCATTTTGCATAGCTGAAAATTATAAAATTGGGTATGTGAAATTAAATGTATTATCATCTCTTGTTCACTAAACCTTCTACCTCAAAATTTTCCTGAGATGACTGGATTTATTTTACTTAATATACTAATGGAATGTTTCATTGTTTGTCCCATCTCCTTCAAGACCTTTCTTGGTTCCACCATCTTATTCAAGTCCAGGGCTGAAATGCTTTTTTTTTTTAAGTTTATTATTTACTTTGAGAATCTCATTCTCGAAGCCTTATTCTTTTCTCATGCTTTTATAAAAACAACTAGGACAAGTCCCTAAAATAATAGATAGGTGATACGTTATTCCTATCTGATTAACCAAGCTTCTGGTTTATCTAGATTTATCAAATATTGGAAATAACTCTCTATAGGAACTGATTAATCTTTGTCTTCCCAGACAAAAATGCTTTCCTGTCAAACTGCACAAACAATGCCTGGTTTTTAAAAAAGTGATTTTGGGGTGCCTGGATGGCTTAGACAGTTAGCATCCAACTCTTGACTTCGGCTCAGGTCACGATCTCACAGTTTGTGAGTTCAAGGAGCCTGCTTCAGATTCTCTCTTTCTCCCCCTGTCTCTCTCAAAATAAACAAAATAAATATCTAAAAAATAAAAAAAGTAATTTCTTTATATTGAGAAAGTCTTTGGATTATCTCTCTTATTTTCAGTGTTAATTTACAGCCCCAAAGCTTTATCAACTCTCTCTAAACTTGTGACTGATTTACTTGCCTATTTGCCAGTCTTCAATGCTGGGTTGGACAGTGTAAGACAGTGAAATACTTGGTTTGTTGAAAAGGTACAAAGGGGATGGTGCACAGTGGGTACATGGTCTTGGGGATGCTGTAGCAGAGGTGATTGAACTGCTTTGTCTTTTTCCATCTGGCAGAGGCTATGGGATGACTTTTTGTTTTACTCTCCAAATCTTACAAAATATACTTGGAACTTCCCAAGAAGGGTACAAACACATGTCATCGAGCAACATTTGCCATTCCTTACCCTTCCCTTTGGTGATGCTGTCCTATAAACTGGCAGGATGCTACCTTACAGCCCTGCAGGGGCTGCTAGATTCCCCCCACAACTCCCCCTTTCCCGTGGGAGCCTCTGACCTTGGACTAAGCCAAAAACTCAGTGGCTGGTGGCTGTGGGAAGATGCCTCTCTTGTAACACGAAAACACACATCTGTGCTCTACCATCTTCAGGAACCGAAAGGAAGGCTGTTACAGTGTCAAAGTGTCACAGAGATTTGATTTCACCTTATCTTTGCAGTTCTTCTTTTCAGAGAGCTCAGATAGAAGTCTGTAGGGATTGGCCTAAGGGTCAAGCTCCCGGCAGACATCACATTGTTGTTCTCAATTTTTCTGCTCTCAGACATTACACGTGTGCAGACACATATGTCCACTGCTCCTCTCAGAGGTTCTTTCTCCCTCTCTGGGCCACAGTGCACACATGTCCTAGAGAACCATGTTTAGCTTCAGCCCTGGATCTGTCACTTACTCACTGTAGAGCCTTAGGTGAATTTCATAGCCATTCTGGGGCTTAGTCTTCCTACCTGTGAAGTGTGGGCAATAATGGTACTTACCTTATAAGGTTGTCACAAGTTTTAAATTTTTTAAAATTTTATTTTAGATAGAGAGAGGGCACAAGTGGGGCAGAGGGGCAGAGGGAGAGAGAGAGAAATAGAGAGAGAAAAAACCTTAAGCAGCTTCCACGCTCAGCATGGGAGCTCTATCTCCTAACCCTGGGATCATGACCTGAGCCTAATGAAGAGCTGGGTGCTCAACCGAGTCACCCAGGCACGCCCCAAGTTTTAAATTGCTTTTCACATACACACAGAACTTAGAACTGTAGCGGATTTATAGTAAGTCTCTAATGAATGTTATTGTACATACATCTACTTTCTCTTAGAGTTCTAAAATGAACCCATTTGTATTATATAATCATCGTCATGAAACGTGGATTGAAAATACAAACCCCCAAAGATCTAAGAGTGATTTAGTTAAAAGCTACATCAATTGACAGAAGCACTTTGTAAAGACTTCTGCTAATTTCAGAGTTGTAGAAATTGAAGAAAGGGAGAATTACATTTATCTCGCTCAGCAAATAATACCAAAAGCATAACAGCCAATGCTATAGAATAAGAATGATATTACTACAATGATGACTTTTAAAATTTCAATGAAACAAAAATATTACTATTGAACCATCAAATACTTGCAGAACCTTGAGGTCCACCTCTGTAATCCTTTCTGGGTTCTATGATGCACTGTCATGAATTATAAAAGATGGGACATCAAGAGATATGAATTTGGGTTATTTGATAGTTTTGCCATTAGATAAAGGCAGCTCTTTCCTCTGAGCTTTCATTTTCTTGCAAAAGTTGGTAATAATAACATAACAGCTGCTACACAGACCTCATAGGGACATTGTACAGGTCAGGTGATAATATGTATATGACCATGCTTCTTAAATATGAGTTCTTTTAGAAAGATTGTCCTCAGATGATCATGCTTTTATCTTGCTACTTTTTCATTAGACACATTTATCACCTCCTTTTTTAAAAAATAAAAATCATATCAATAATCCTTACGGCAGTCTCCAAGACCTTCACTAATGACACCCTTTCCCTCTCTCTGATCCTGCAGCCCCAGTCAATCCACTGATCCCATCGTTCTCTCTTACTCAGCTGAAATATACCCTTTAAGTGCTTACCATGTACCACACTGCTATGCAGGTTATTCTTTGCCCACTTTACAAAGTTCTCTTCCATACTCAATCAGCAGAATGATATTGTTAACTGTTGGCCTTTTGAAGTGTTTTGCATCAATGTCTCACAAGAAAGTATTTTTATTCCCTTCACCTTGCATATGGGGAAACTGAGGCTCAGGGGAGCCCAAGTCAGCAGAGGTGGTTGGAGACACAGCGGAGAGAGAACCTCAGCCTCTCTGTGGCTGGAGAACACACTCAGCATTGGTATCAGAATCAGAATCATCACCTTGCACTGTCTGTGCAGATGTTCCTGAATACAGCCTCGTTTGCTCGTTACATAACTTCGTGTGTGCTGAGCGTCTATCCTTTGCCAAGTGGAAAAGATATTGGAATTCATCGAGAACACACTCATTTGTGTGCTGGAGACTCTTGTGATGTGCCAAATGAGGATTCTCTATACTTCAAGGTTGTCCATTGAAATATGGGTCTGCTGTAATCACAGAAAAGAGTTTCCTCTTGTAGAACACACCCCTTTCTTGGTTAAAAAGTCCTAAATCTGTCTTCCTTAATAATAATGAATCCACTTCACCATCTTTTTCTATGGTGAGCTTTTTCAATAGCTGAAGACTCTCATAAATTTTCTCATTAAATATGCTCTTATATTTTGAATGCCTATTTTGAGCTAGATACTCTATTAAATAATAACAAGAAAGATAATGGCTGTCATTTATTGAGTATGTCCTGTGTGCCTGACATCTGCTATGGCTTTTCATATGAGGCTTGTTAAATCCTCAGCACACCCCATATGAAGATCTAACCACCAGATGTCTTTTGTTATCAGTGTCACTGACTCATCAACTGGCTTGACTGTGACATAATACTGAATAGGAGAGAGTCAGTAAAGAATGGGGCCCAAACTCCATGAGTGCTGGACTCTTATGGCTTTTCCCATCAACTGAGATTTCATTGGCCTTCCTAATAAGACTCAGGTCTGTACTGCTCTCTGGCCAAAGCGTTCCTTTGTCAGACACTGTGCATGGAGCACTTTCCATGCATTTACCCTGTGTTTGAATTTTATAAGTGAAAAAAAGAAACTTGGGAAAATTAAGAATAGAGTCTGGGGTGATGTAGGGCTGCACATCTAGGAGTACAAGGCTGACTTCCCAGCTGGTCTAAGAAGCCCATCCACCACCTGTCCCACATGACTGAGCTGTCCAGCTCAACAATGATGAATCCAGTAGAGAGCCTTCTGCTCTTTTCCTAACTGCCTACTGGACATTAGCATCTCCATATACTCTAAGACAAGTTTCTGCTCCTTGCATATATTTTTCTGTGCTAGCATTCCCCTCTATTATCCGCAATAAGCACAGTGGTGGGCAGGAAACAGACACAACAGACACAACAAATGTCTGTTGATTGGAGTTAAGGAAATAGCTTGCTTCCCTGCTTTCCTTTGTTTTACATGCAAGGAAAAGACACTGTCTCTATCTCTAGCTCAATGATTTATGCTCAGAAAGACAAGATAAAATTTTAAGACTAATATGTTAGTATGGGTCAGTTTCTCCAGAACAGTCTCTTTTTTGCTGCATTAATAACGCACTAGCATTTTAGAAGAAACAGAGGTGCTAATGAGGCACTAATCACCCCCCCCACACACACCCTTTTAAGCAACTAATTATGACTAACAGCTATGAAGCTATATCAGCTTTAAAACCTAATTAATTCAACCTATGAAGAAAAATGATTAATGAATATAGGCTGTACATAACTTAATAAGATAGGGTCACGATGGCTATCGAGAGTAAGATTTTGAAAATGTTGCAAATTGGGGAATGGTTTTAGCTTAATCTGTTATTTGAAATAAAAAGGGATGTCTTCATATCTCGTTTTTATAAGCAATCTGGAGATTCAGCCAGCACTCAACTCCCAAGGCCAAGGGAATCTTTGAAAAATTAAGCATTTCTCTCCTTGGAACAGCCAAGGATTTCTTTCTCTCTGTAGGGTTGGTACCTCATTTGCAAGTTTTAAGAGAGCTTTGCAAGCTTGAAGGGTTTGGGACTCAGGGGCAGGAATGAACCAGGAGCTCACGTTTGTCCCTCTTGGTTCCACCATCTAGATTCTGTGCCCGCTTAATGTCCTTTTCAATGACTGATTGCATAACTGCCCTTTGGCTACATATTAACTATTTTTCTTGACTTTACGATTTCTCCTGGTTTCAGCTGCATGCTCATCGTTAAGTTTTCACAGTGTTTTTGCATGATAAAATAGCAGCAAAACACAAAAGTTAATAGGAAATTAGCCTTTAAAAAAATCGAATGAATGTAGTAGTCTTACTTAAAGCTTTGGATTTTGTAATAGCTTTCCCATCACACTGGTCTTGAAAGATAACTCACACAGCTAATATGCGTACGTGCCTGGGGCTGGTAACACAGAGCTTGCTTCCATTCCTGCTGCCTCACTGCACATAGGGGGGCCCACAGAGGAGTGTTGCCTTCCATTCCTGCTGCCTCACTGCACATAGGGGGGCCCACAGAGGGGTGTAGAGGGGCCCACTGCACCCCACATAGGGGGCCCACAGAGGAGTGTTGCCTCAATGTTGCCTATGCAAGGCTGTTTCCACTGGGCGCCCCAGTCTCCTCCCTGACTGCCACTGCCTCTCCAGGGACCTTTTCTGTGGCTGGGAGTCCCACTGTGCTGAAGCGGGATACTGGGCTGCTGCTGTCCACATGGAGAATGTATTGATCATTCTACTCAACTCAATAGATATGCGCAGGGAACAAATCTTAGGACACTTATGTGATACCCATGCTGGTAAGTTTTCACTAAAAAAACATTTCCTCCATAACCTTGAAATTTATTAATCCGTATTGTCAGATCCAGTGAATGCCATATTTGGAATGATCTGGTTCACTCCTTCAGCATCTGGTGACTCTATTATGTCAATAATTATTCTCTGCTGCTACTTTACTACTTTACCAGGTTAACCTGAAAAGATTCTGGTAATGATTTACCTGTCAGTGTTTGCTGCTCAGTCCTCATTCAAAGCTGGGATGGCCGGTTTTTATATAACTATCATCATTATAGGAGTTAAACGTAAAATATGCAGATGCATTTTACTGTGTGTCTATTTATATACATATGTGCAATCACAGCACACTGTGTTTACCGAAGTATAATAACCTTACCTTCTACCTGCGGGTTCAATATTTAGCTATCAGCAGATTGCTAAATTCTTGAGGGTGGATAATTTGCTTAACCCTGTGAGCTACAGCACCGGCACATTGTTAGCACTATAAAAAGATGTCAAGTGAATCCTCTGGCTCCCAAAAAGAATCTCATTATTGCTCATACAATAGTGTTTAAGGGCATGAATTAGAGTCAGACTTCTCAGGTCCCAATCCTGGTTCTATCCCATATTAACTGCATGACGTTGAGCAAGTTACAATCTCGTTTTGCCTCTGTTTTCTCATTTATAAAATTAGGATAGAAAGAGTATATATATCATAGCCTTTTAAAGATTAAATATGACTTAATTCTTATTAATGCACTGAACACATTGCTTGTCAAGAATGAGACCTTAAAAATGTGAGCTTTTAGGTTAGCAATGCTCACACGATTATATTGATTGTTTGAAGATGACTTTTGTTTATTTGCGTATGTTTGGAAATTAGAACCGGACATCCCACAAGAAAAGAAAAAGGAAAAGAAAACATGAAACATTGAACACAAGTCTGTGAAGCAAAGTAAGAACCAGAGACTGGCATCAGTATCATGCATTGAGTAGAATGGTCAGAAACTACAACCTATCTGGACAAGTAATCATTAGCTAAGAAAGATGACTGCAAGTCACAAATCACTCCCCTGTTGTCAAAAGCTGCGCATTCATACATCAGACAGACCCTGACAAGCAGACTCTGACTGCTTAAGCTTCTGTCACCTACTAGAAATTACCTCATTCCTTTTCAAACAATCTTCCTATTAACAAGTGTCGTGGAAAAAAAAAACAGTTAAATATTTAAAAAATTAAAAACATGGGTCTTTTTTTTTTCTATTTTACACTTTTACCAGGCAAAAAATGGCTGGTTTTTGCTTCATGTGATGTATTTTCTGCATCAAAGCCATTAATCCACAATCCCAAAAGTCTGAAAAATCTATCTTAACACGAGAAGCCTAAAATAATCAACTTCTTTTGGAGTAAAATCAGTGGAGTACCATCTAATGCATATTTTGTATCTTAGTTTCATCCACATACTGGTATAAACTTTTAATCCTCAATCTTCCCTCTCATTTAGGGAGTGCTTGTGGAAATTTTTCAAAATCAGGATTATATGGCCTAACGCTAAAAGCGGTCGATGCTCTCAAAGCATTTAGCCATTTGCACTGCGAGAGAATTGGGTTGCTTAAGCACTCAGTAAGTGCGACATCCTGGGATGCAAGCTACATTTTATTGGGCAGTTAAGTAGGGGATTGGTTCTCACTTTTCCTAGAGGGCCCACCTGCAGTTGTTTTAAAAAGCTTTCCCTTCAGAGAATTAATGTAGTCACTTATAATATTTCAGTGTCTACCATTTCATCTTTCCAGATTAAAGCAAAGGGTTAGGAGAGGCTCATGGGCAAGCTCTGTATCAAAAGGTAGTTGGATGTATCTGTAGAGACTCTCAGACTTAACATCTTTTCCCTTCCCATCAATAAGGAAAGCTAATTTCACAGTACTAACTTGAAATGTTTTTGGCGCCTTTGTTTGGAATAATTCATCACGGAACATCTGGCCGACTCATCAACACTTTGCAGCTTCAAATAACTTTCCAGTCTAAATTGCTCTAGATGTATCAGCATTTCTTTTGATTATTAATATGATGGACAAGTTTCATATCGTTCAGTGCCAATGCAAAGGAACTGTGACGAATGAAATTTGTTCTCGATGTGTCTAGTGTTGTGAGAGTGAGGAACTCTCTCCTCCTGAGAGCTTCATTTTCCCTTTTGGTGAACTTGGCAACATAAACGTTTTGGTCTCCTTGATTATAGCATCTGGGTGAAACTGCCGAGTTCTGCACTGAGCGGTTGGAAGAATTCCTTTAAAGGCTTTCTTATTTGGGTGTTTGTTCCTATATATTTTTTATTGTTATTATTGTGCAACCATAAAAAGGAGTTTGTGGCTGAATTCAGTTCAATAGAAAAGTGATAGACACTAAATGCATCAATTTTGATATAATTTGATAAGCAAATCAATCTTCCATAAAGAAATGAGCTCTGCAATTTGGGGGCTGGTGTCTATCAGGAAATAATCCACATAGCTTATAAAAACAGGACTGCTGTGGCATTTCCAGATGTTGAAAAATTATTTTGTACATGTACATTTGCCAAAACCCTCAACACTTCAGGTTTGTTTAAAAGAACATCAAGTAAGAACATTAAAATTGGAACATAATGTGGGGAAAAGAAACAAAATAATGAAGAAAACAAAGTGTTTCTATTGTAGTTATTAAATAGTAGCTTTATATGAGCAACTGTTGAGCCTTCAGCTTTCTTTCGACCAAGGCAAGTAGGAATGTGACAAGTTATGTAACTCATAAGTATCAGAAAGGGAGAAACAGTGTTCCTTGAGACAGAGGAATATCTCTTTCTCAAAGTCTCCATGTAGCCACTGAGAATTTAAATCTTGACAAACACATACATTTGTGTAAATATATACATTTAACCCACAGATTTATCCCTCAAACAACAATTGCCTGAAGTGCAAATAATAATCAAAAGCCCAAGATGTTTCAGAAGGAGCTAATTAAAACAAGTTGGCAGAATGTATAGGTATGAACTTGAAAGTAAATACATATATTTTGTTGTTCATCTTCTTTATTAATTAAGTGGTATGCTTTGCCAATTATAATATCATCATCTAATTATGGCATACTTATCACATAGTCATTATAATAAATATGTAAATATAATGGCAATTACAGCTGTAATCTCATGTCATAAATGTGGTTATGAATTTGTACATAGTGACTAGAATAATTCATGGTTAAGGATCTAGTTCAGATTTACGGATGGAGATTATCACTAAGGTGGCAAAACATCTAGACTATCTAAACTTTCATTAATCCATTTCATTGCATGTAATAACAGCATAAATCATAATCGAGACTGCATAGCATGACCACTGACAGATTTCAACTGATTCGCAGCCCTACCTTCATGTAAAAGAATCATCACCAAATCAGGACTCCCGTCTCTCTAGACCATCTTCCATTCTTCTTCATCTGCTGGTATCCCAGGATGCTCACCTCTGTGTTGGGTTTGGCAAACACAGGAACACTGTTGAAGGATAAAAGGCAGGGGAGAGAGTTTGGAGAACTTATTCCTTTATGCCCTTCCTTCCTGCTGCATAATGTGACCTTCTACCTATGGCCATGGCCCCTATCTAGCAGCCCTCTCCAAGTACTGGCTACTTTTTCCACCTCCCCTTGCCCCTTTCGGGTCTTGGCTTATGGCTCTTGGGTCTTGACAGCTCCAAGGTACTGCACTCTTATTCCACTATACTCTGACATTTTTTTTGTAAATAATCCTTTATTAAATTCTCTTAAAATTATCCAATTTGAGTTAGCCATATGTTTTTTTGCCTAGATCCTGACTGACATTAATTAGGGCATTAAACTCAATATTGAAACTCATCTTTTTGAAAATCTATGTATTTTTAATTTTTAAAAATGTTTATTTATTTTTGAGAGAGACAGCACAAGCGGGGGTGGGGGGAGCAGAGAGAGAGGGAGACACAGAATCTGAAGCAGGGTCCAGGCTCTGAGCTGTCAGCACGGAGCCTGATGCGGGGCTGGAACCCAGGAACCTTGAGATCATGGCCAGAGCGGAAGTTGGATGCTCAACCGACTAAGCCACCCAGGTGCCCTGAAAATCTGTATATTTTTTAAAGTTTGCTTTCTTAATCTCAATTATTGTATAGTGACTGAGATAATAAAATCAAGGAAATAATAAGAAAACTAACAAGTAACATTTAAAAAAATGTCAGACGCTCTGCAAAGCACTCCGTTTCATTTAAACCTTACTAAAATCCTTTGCAGTATATACTATTATCATTCCCATCTCACATGTAAAGAAACAGTCTGAAAGAGTTTATGTAGATGGCAGGTGGAAAAGTCCAGATTACCATGCTGCACTTGGGTTCTCTGGCAGTTTGGACACAGAGAGTGGGGACCTGGAAAGAAAGGTAAAGAGTCAACTGAATGTGAAAGGTGGAGCCAGAGACCAGCAATACCAGGCAGGAAAGCTTTTATGAAAAGAAAGATATTAATGCAGAAGAGCATAAGCAGAGAAAAGAGGTGAAACTGTACAGTAGGAAGACAGCAGTGAGGGAAAAGCATTGAAAAGGGAAGCCGTGATTGGGGAGTGAGGAACATTCAGAAGGTTCTGGAAACGGCCTCTTCGTGTAACCTGGACTTGCAGTTCTCACCTCCTCTTACATAAAACAGAAAAAGCTAGTGAGGAGGCAAAGAGGGGCAGGAGGGGAGAATGAAAGACGAGTGATCAATCAGGACCATTTTTGTGATTAAAACTGTCGGTGTTTTACTTTTATTACTACTATCTAGCCAAACATAGCATGAGCACCTAGTCTTAGTGGAATTTTATTTTATTTTATTATTTTATTTAATTTTTTTTTAATGTTTATTTTTGAGAAAGACAGAGAGAGATAGCATGTGAGCAGGGGAGGGACAGAGAGAAGGAGACCAGAATCCGAAGCAGGCTCCAGGCTCTGAGCTGTCAGCACAGAGCCCGACGCGGGGCTCGAACTCAGGAGACGTGAGATCATGACCGAACCGAAGTCGGTTGCCCAACCAACTGAACCACCCAGGTGCCCCTAATTTTATTTTTTTAATTTGTTAACTTGTTAATTTATTTACTTTTGTTGAAGTACAGTTGACACACCATGTTATATCAGTCTCCAATGCACAGCATCAATGCACAAGTCTCTATGTCGTGTTATGCTCACCACAAGAGTAGCTTCCATCTGTCCCCATCCAATGTTATTGCAGTTCCCTATGTTCCTTGTACTGTGCCTTTCATTCCCATGATTTATTCATTCCGTAACTAGAAGCCTCCCACCCCCCTTCACCCATCTTCCCATCCTCCCCACCTCCCTTTCCTTTGGCAACCATCAATGTGTTTTCTGTGTTTAAGGGCCTGTTTCAGCTTTGTTTGCTTTTTGTTTGTTTGTTTGTTTGTTTGTTTTCTTTCTTTCTTTTTTTCTTGATTCCACTTATTAAGTGAAATCATATGGTATTTGTCTTTCTCCGTACGACTTATTTCACTTAGGATTATACTTTCTAGGTCAACTCATGTTGTCACATATGGCAAGATCTCATCTTTTTTTGGCTGTATAATATTCATACTTACATATATAAATATGTATATATATCTATATCTGTGTGACACCTTCTTTACCTATTCATCTATCAGTGGATACTTGTGTTGCTTCCATATCTTGGTGATTATAAATAATGCTTCAATAAATATAAGGGTGCATGTATCTTTTCAAATTAGTGTTTTCATTTTTTGGAGGGGGGATTGAATTTCCAGTGATAAAATTGTTGGATTATACATCATTTTCAATTTTTTGAGGGCCATCCATACTGTTTTCTGTAGTGGCTTTACCAATTTACATTTCTACCAGTAGTGTACCAGGGTTCCTTTTTCTCCACATTCTTGCCAACACTTGTTATTTCTTATCTTTTTTATTCTAGCCATTCTGACAGGTGTAGAGTGATATTTCATTGTGGTTTTGATTTGGTTTGATGATGAGAGATGTTGAGAATCTTTTTACGTATCTCTTGGCCATCTGTATGCCTTCTTGGAAAAAAAATGTCTATTTAGGTCCTCTGCTCATTTTTTAATTGGATTGTTTGTTTTTGGTGTGTGTTCTGTTGTATAAGTTTTTTAATATTTTTTGGATATTAACCCTTTTATCATATATATAATTTGGAAATATCTTCTCCCATTCCATAGGATGCTTTTTTGTTTTGTTGGTGGTTTCTATCACTGTGCAAAATCTTTGTCTTTTGGTGTAGTCTCAATAGTTTGTTTTTGCTTTTGCTTCCCTTGCCTGATGAGATATATCTAGAAAAAATGTTACTATGGCTGATGTCCAAGAGATTACTGCTTATATTTTATTCTAGGAGTTTTATGGTTTCATGTCTCACATTTAGGTCTTTAATCCATTTTGAGTTTATTTTTGTGTATATGGTAAGAAAGTGGTCTAGTTTTATTCTTTTAAGTATCTGTCCTGTTTTCCCAGCACCATTTATTGAAGGGACTGTCTTCTCCGTTATATATTCATACCTCCTTTGTATGGAGGTGGATTAATTGGTCATATAAGCATGGATTTATTTGGGGGCTGTCTATTCTGTTCTATTGAGTTATGCGTTTATATTTGTGTCAGGACCACAATGTTTTGATATTATTTGTAATATATCTTGAAATCTGGGATTGTGACACCTCCCACTTTGTTCTTTCTCAAGATTTCTTTGGCTATTCAGAATCTTTTGTAGTTTCATACAAATTTTAGGATCATTTGTCCTGGTCTACTCTTAGTAGAATTTTATTTTTTATTTTATTTTGTTTTTTAATGTTTATTAATTATTTATTTATTTTGAGAGAGAGAGAGAGAGAGACAGAATGTGAGCGGGGGAGGGTCAGAGAGAGAGAGGAAGACACAGAATCAAAAGCAAGCTCCAGGCTCTGAGCTGTCAGCGCAGAGCTGGATGTGGGGCTCAAGCACACAAGCTGTGAGATCATGACCTGAGCTGAAGTCAGATGTTTAACTGACCGAGTCACCCAGGCACCCCTCTTAGTAGAATTTTAAATGAGAGAAAATTCCAGTGGCAAGAGGAAGTTTTTTTCAAATGAAACATACACCATCTCAAGCAACTGAACTTTCACTTCCAAATTGTATATACAGGTACACAGAAAGTCATGGTGAAAGCAGTTACTGTGAGGGCTGCATTTTTTCCAGTTTGGAACTGGATCGCCTGATATTTGAGCTTGCTACTGAGGAGAAAGTTTTAAAAATATTTGACAGTTGACGCTTGACATTTTCAAATCAAGAAAGTTTTTATTGTTATATTTTAACACAACTTGAACATTAATGTTATTGCTCATTCTTTTGACTTCCACCATTTGCTGTTATGACAGTTTGCTTATTAAGAAAAGCTGGCACATAATGAGCCTTTGCACAATGTGCCAGGTATTTTTGCTGAAACCATCGGGCAACCCCAGTGCATACCCCATTTGGAGTTGTGCCAGTTATTGATGATGGCAGGAGGCATAGCCCACTTGTATTCATCTCCTCAAGTTCTTTTCTCCTTATTTGATAATTTCTAGTCATTTCTGCTTCCCCTTATAGCAGAAGCCTTCTGGGTTGCCTATAGAGATGGCTTCAGCATCTCCTCTACCTTCTCCTTTAGATATAAACTACTCAAGTGTTTGTACCCACCACCCCACCAATGTTTTCCTTATCAGTACCACCAGTAATTTGCATTCTGCCCCATCCAGGGATTACTTCCCATCTCTCATCTCACTTGACCTATCAGCCATTTGTCAAGTGGGACCACTCCCAACTTAAACCCTTTCTCTCTTGGCCTCCAGAACACCATACCTTCTCAATTTCCCTCCCACCTCACTGGCTCCCCCCCCCCCGCCCCCGCCGGATCACTTTCAGTGATTCTCCTCCTTGCTCTTAATGCAAAATGGTTGAATTCCTCCAAGCTTAGTTCTTGAGTTTGTCCTCACTACCCAGTCCTGTATTTTAAAATGTCATCTCAGGGTGCTTGGGTGGCTCAGTCAGTTATGTGTCAGACTTCTGATTTCAGCTCAGGTCATGAATTCATGGTTCATGGGATTGAGCCCCACATCGAGCTCTGTGCTGATAGCATGGAACCTGCTTGGGATCGATCCTCTCTCTTCCTCTCTCTCTGCCCTTCCCAAATACTCTCTCTCAAAATAAATAAATGAATGTAAAAAAAATGAAACATAATAAATAAAATAAAATAAAAGTCATCTGACACCTGTAAAAATGGCTAAAATTAACAACACCAGAAACAACAGGCATTTGCAAAGATGCAGAGAAAGGGGAACCCTCTTTCTTCACTGTTGGTGGGAATGCAAACTGGTGAAGCCAGTCTAGAAAACAGTATGGAGTTTTCTCAGAAAGTTAAAAATGAAACTACCCTACAATCATCAATTGTGCTACTAAGTATTTACCCAAAAGATACAAATATACTGATTCGAAGGGATACATGCACCATGATGTTTATAGTTTATAGCAGCAGTGTAAGCAATAGCCAAATTATGGAAAGAACCCAAATATCCACCAACTGAGGAATAGAGATGTTGTAGTATATACAATGGAATATTAGCCATAAAAAGGAATGAAATCTTGCCATTTACAATGGCTTGGTCGGAGCTAGAGTGTATTATACACTCTCTCTATATATATGTGAAACAAGTCAGTCAGAGAAAGACAAATATATGATTTCACTCATGTGTGGTATTTAAGAAACGAAACAGATGAACATAGGGGGAAGAAAGAGAGAGGCAAACCATAAAACAGACTTTGAACTATAAGAGAACAAACTGAAAGTTGCTAGAGGGGAGGTGGGCAGAGGGAAAGATTAGATGGGAAATGGGTATCAAGGAGGGTATTTGTTGTGATGAGCACTGGGTGTTACATGTAGGTGATGAATCACTAAATTCTACCCCTGAAGCTAATATTACACTATATGTTAACTAACTGGAATTTAAATAAAAACTTGAAAAAAAAAAGTCATCTCTAACCTCAGTGCTCCCAAACAGACATCCCCATCTCCAACTTCTGCCCTGAGCACTAGACTTACACATCAAGCTGTCCACTCCTCATTTGCCCCTTGGAACTTGAATAGGCATCTCAGATTCTGCATGTTCCAAACTCAAACTGTTGATCTACCCCACTAATCATTCCTTTCTCAGTCTTGCCCTTCTCAGTAAATGGTATCAAAAGAATCATTCCTAATTCCTTTCCTTCATACCTTAATTGAATCCATTCACAAATTCTGACAGCCTCACCTTCTAAATACATCTTGAATCCAGTCACATCCCCTCCAAGCTACTGCTACCAGATGCATTTACTGATCTCCCTTGCTTGGATTATCACACTAGCCCTATGGCTGATTTCCTGCTTTGATTACAATATCTTCTCCAATTAGCAGCCAGGTTATGCCAATTCTTTGCTCAAAATCACCCAATAGCTTCTATCACACTGGGAGACAATTCTGAGGTCTTTATTATGCTTTAAAGTATCCTTCAATGGTCTTGTCCTGCCTACCTTTCCTACCTCATTTTTGGTCACTGCCCCCTTATTCCTCTCCTGTCACATTGGTTTTTTCACCAATAGTTGAAAATGTCAAGTTTATTTCCAACTCTGGGTCTTCTCTCTTCCCTGCTTTTGCTGCCTGAAAATCTCTTTATCTTGATAGTTTCATGGCTGCCTCTCACATTTATTCAAGCCTTTCTTTCTTAAACTTTAACTACTCTTGCCACCTTATCTAAAGTACAGTTTCACCTTTTGGCAAACCTGTGCTTTGTATTCCTCTAACTTGCTTTATTATTTTTTCGTAGCACTTACAATGGTCTGATATCATGTTATATGTTTGTTAGTTTATTGCCTCTCTCCTGAACTAAAACGTAGCTTTATGAGGGCAAGGACTTTGTTATTTTCATTCCTATGTCCCTGTTACTGATACCTATTCATGGTGGATGTTCAGTAAATATTTGTTGAATCAGTATCTCTGTATTGCTGATTGTCACCACCCCTCGATAATCAAGTGCAGTGAAAATGTCAAGAAAAAGTGTGCGTGTATGTGCATGTATGTATCCGTATGACTTGATGTGTGTGTCTGTGATACCCCAGAACTTTGTACTGAAAGACCTCAAAGTACACCCCAACAGCATTGGGCATAACTTCTATCCATATACTGGTTTCTAAATTCCTTTCTTCACTTAAAGAAACAAGAAATCCTTGAAGAAATGGCTGATCCCTGATCTGGAGAAGAAAAAGTGTAACATAAACTTGGAATATCTTGATATGCCAGAAAGCTAGAATTGCTCCAAGACTAACATGAAGGTTTCAAAAAAACACAGGTGCCATGTTGAAGAGAGTTCCACTGGCCAAATTTGAAGAAATTAGAGCATCAAAAAGAAGAAATACCACTACTTACTGAAACACACGTCAAGGTATCAAGGGGGACTGTGAGATAGAGATAATATCTTTTCATAACAGATCTGTTTTTGCACCAGGATCTAATCAAATTTTAGGCATTTTATTTGATTCTTCATTAAAATAAGTGAATAGACTGAAAAGCAGAACATGTCCTCTAAATGTAGGCTTGATAAAATAATTCTGGGATTTGCTGGAGAGGATCCATTCTTCACTCCTCAGCAGAATATTTCAAAGTTGGGGATATGCAGAGTGGTTGACATGATGGAGATTAGTAGCTCTGATGGGAAAACAGTCCTAGGTGTGAAGTAGCAAATCTACCAGTTACAGAGAGCCATCATGGGCTCCAGGAAGGTGAAATTTGCTCTAGGAGCCCGCCAGAGATAGGGTGATACTTGAGGGGTTAGGTTTTGGATTTACCACTCACTACCATTACTAGGACCCACATCCACCTTCACTCAATCCTGCCAAGTTGATGATGCTGAATATATAGAGTCTCCAAATAACATTTTATCATGGTGTGCCATTAACATTTAAAACCAGAACGAATTTGCTTAACACCTTGGGATAAAATGCATTTCCTCAGATGTGCTACCCTTCTTATTCCAAATTATAAGGAGAGAAGGGGGAAAGCTCATGCTGGTGGTTAAGGAACTCTATGCAGCATCAGGCAACCATGAGTCCCCATTGTGTTCCAGCATTATCTGGGTGAATGTAAAGTGATGGTAATTTGCTTCTTTCTTCCTTCTCTGTAATTCAAAGAACACACTCCTAGAGCCAGACAAATGCATTATGCATCTTTTTAAAATAAGCTACTGAAAATAACTCAGTGAGTAACCAAACAAAGAAAGTAAAGATTATTAAAATTTCTCTTTTTTTCTTTCCACACAAGTGCAATTTTTAAAAAGGGAAAAAATAAAAATTGGCAGCTTTTTTCCACTGCTAATTAAAAATAGTTACTTTAATGGCATGGCACAATATTTAGAAATAGTTATAGGATGAAGGAACGTGACAGAACTGAATGAATACCCACACATCTTTATATCATAATCTAAACCTCACACGAGGTTTTTTTATTTAGTGGGCAAAACTCTAAGTCACCCTGATGTGTACTTACCATGCATTAAAACCATAATGAAGTAGAATTCTCAGAAGATGGGTTGGTCTCATTGAATACTTTGGTAAACAGAATCCTTTTTTTAAAAATTTCTTTCATTTCTATTTTATCTTTTCATTTCCTTTCATCATTGTAAAATGATTGTGTGGTGATCATTGTAAAAAAAAAACAAAAACAAACAACAACAACAACAAAAACATTAGTGTACTTAGAGTAAGTATTATCTAGTGACCAGGAATTGATTCTGTGGTAGTTCAGGATCTTGTAATGCCCTCGGCTTACTACTGCTCCTCTTCTCTCTGTGCAGTAATTATGCATGAGTGTGTGACTGCTGAAGGTATAGGACATAAAACCAAATGACTATTGAACTCACGGACACGAGTTCTTCACAGGAACTGTTTTTCTTGGCGTTTATCTGTTTCTCCAGGTGAGCCAGAAAATAAAATCATTTTTGCTGAAGCACTGCTTTCTACTCTTGTAGGTGTTTACTCACTGGTCCTGTTCATCTTACCCTGTCCTGGGACACTGTAATATCTGCCTGTCACAAACATCTTCCCAACTCCATGTATTTGTCCTTATTCATCTTTCACACCATGAGAGACTCAGCCAAATGTATAGGACATCCACCTCAGTCTGAATCCCTGGTTTCAAAAACCATTTGTTCCACTTGGGAATCAATTTAATTGGACTGCAGGAAAAAAATCTTACTAACCCCACTTATTGTGTAATAAGTCAAATCTTACCAAAAAATTAATAAGTTGTTTGTTGACCCGTTTTTTGCTACAGGTTATTAATAAAGAGTCTTTAGTATTCTCTAGTCATGGTATAGATTTACAAATAGCCACAGTTCTGTTGTGCTTTATGTCCAAAGCCTTTTTGACAGAAGGCTGCACTGTCTGTACTTTTCCAAGGATGGTAATAAGCAAGGCAAGCAGAGCCCAGAGTGCTCCAAATCTGGAGACAGCCACTCTATGATGATTAGATTTGGTTTGGCTTTTTAGTTTGATGAGGCTGTCAGAATGTCCTGGTGAAATGATATTTCTATATAGTAACGTTATCATGGGTCCTGCTATCACTACTGGGTCTAATCTGGAGACAGCTTCCTCTTGCTCTTCAATGATCTCCCTTACACAGTGGTTACTGTGATATGCCAGCACTTAGCTTACCTCTCCATGTTCAGGATTTTGTTGCTTGTTCTTTGGTTGTCGTATCCAAGTAATCATTGCCAAGACTCGTGCCAAGCAGCATTTCTCCTTATGTTTTCATTTAGGGGTTTCATGGTTTCAGGTCTGACATTTAAGTCTTTAATCTGTTTTTAGTTAATTTTGTAAGCGGTGGAAGACAGGGGTCTAGTTTCATCCTTTTGCATGTGAATGTCCAATTTTCCCAGCGCCATTTATTGAAGAGACTTCCTTTTCTCCATTGAGTATTCTGGGTTCCCTTATCTACTATTAGCTGACCATATACATATGGGCTTACTTTGGGGCACTTGGTTTTGTTCCATTGATCTATGTATCTGCTTTTATGCCAATATCACACCGTTTTGGTTACCATAGTTTTTTCATATAGTGAGAAATCAGGAAGTGTGATTCATCCCACGTTATTCTTTATGATGATTGTTTTAGTTATTTGTTTTTTTTTTTTCTGGTTTAAAATGAATTTGGAATACGATTTTTTTTCTATTTCTATAAAAATTGCTATTGGTATTTTGATAAGGATTGCATTAAATTTATAGATGATGTTGGGTAGTATGAGCATTTTGACAGTATTAAATCTTCCAATCATGAATGTGTAATATCTTTCCATTTATTTGTGTCTTCTTCAATTTCTTTCAGCAACATCTTACAGTTTTCAGTATAGAGATCTTTCACCTCCTAGGTTAAACTTATTCCTAAATATTTTATTGTTTTTGGTGCTATCATAATGATATAGTTTCTTTTTTTCTTTTTTAGTTAATTTGCTGTTAGTGTATAGAAACAAAACAAAGATAGTGTATAGATAATTTATGGATAGTGTATAGATAATAGTGTATAGATAGTGTAAAGATAGGGTTACAAATTAGCTTCCCTGCCCAGGAAGTGCAGCAAAATAGGCTCTAAGCCAGAAAAGCCATTGTTTGGAGTCCTAAATCAGAGAGACATCCATATCGAGGTCCCTGGCCAGATGGAACCACTAGTTTGGCTCTGCAGCTAGGCAAAACAATAGGCTTGGACTTTTACTTGGGTATGATTACAAAGAAGAACTTGATTTGCCAAGATCCTAATGATGGTTGCTGTAAGGTCTATTCTCCTTCTCTATTCCAATCTGATCTTCAGTAGTTAAGGCCTGCAGATTTTCCAGCAATCCCTGTAGGGTGAGACCTGGAATGGGCCTCTTGAGAAGCAACCCACAAGGCTGGGGGAGTTGGATCTTCACCTTGGGCTCTATTTTTCCCACTGGAGCAACTTGAGGCCCCAGAGGACCCTTTTGGTGTGGTACTATGCCAATCTGGGGGATGATCAATGAGGGCACAGTGCAGCTGCTTCTCTTAATGTGGTCCTCCTCAGTGTCTGTGACCCATGGCAGTGCTTCAGTCTCATTTCCTTATTCTGAGATTTTCACAGTGTTCTCTTGTCTATGGATAGTTGCCAGTTGGTTTTGTGAAGGGGACTGAAGTCAGGAATAATGTCTGTTGCGACCTTGATGATATTACTCTTGACAATATTTTCTGATGAAAATGCTTAGTTGAAATTCGATTTTGCTAACATTTATTAAACTCCCAGTCTGCAAAATAGCCAGGCATGGAAGAGAGGGCATAGAGTTTGGATTTGGACAGAACCTGAGTGATCTCATGCTGGGAATGGTGAGGATTGAGTGAAATGACTTACCAATGTCAGCTTGTCAGAACAGAAGCACAAGGAGGAAAGAGACTTTAAGTTACTACAGTACCTTGGCACCTAGAGCAGTTCTTGGCATAGAGTAGAAACTCAGTAAATGCTTCTTCTGCCATTACTATGTGCCATCTACTGCGTTACACGCAGTAGGTTCCATGGCATGTTAGAAACAGCCCCCACCTACAGACCAAGCAATGGCATGCCTGTCGATCTTCTGAGGCTTCTGGGAGGATCTGGAATGCTTGCCACAAATACTGTTCTCTTCTGCTTAGGCTTGCTGCTTATTCTTGAGGGCCATGCTCTGTAGAATGACCCCATTTCCCTGAGCAGCAGCACATCAGGTAAGGAATGGGTGCCTGGTCCACCTAGAACATTCTCAGTGGCCTGAGAATTGTTTGGCTTCATTAGTTCTGCTCAATGGGCTTCTTTCTATACAGCAGGGGTCAGGAAATGTTTAAATAGAGGGCCAGACAGTAAATATTTTAGATCCATATAATATACTCAGCTTGAGTATATTATATAGGTACTTATGTAACAAGAAAGGAAACTCCTGCCCTGCTCTGCATAGCATGCCTGATAGATGGATGGGCCATCTGGGGGGATGAGCAGCATAGGTCCCAGTGCCTGGCAGTCTGGAGAGGAGCAGGAATAAGAGGGAGGTGGTAGCAGTGGTCAATTTTATTTTCTACCACTGTGACACCCAGATCTAGCAGGGCTTCCCAGAATGTCCAGCCATCTCACCATGGGCAACATGGCTGGAGACAAGTGACTCCCTAAATCACTGCCTCCAGCCTGAAACACCACTTCTTGGTGCCTGGAAGTTGCCAACAGTGGAGTCCCAGTGTGTAGGCAGAAATAGGTGCAGAAATCTGGAGCTGGGTAGCTGGGTAGCTGGGTAGCTAGGAGCATAGAGGGAGTGCCAGCTGGAGCATGACAGCAGTGGTATAAAAGCAGATGTGGCTGGATTTGGCCTGCAGACTGTATTTTGTCAACCTCTACATTAGACGGTTGCTGGCAGAATCATCAGATCCCATTTCTTGGGGGAATATGAACTTGAGGCATAGACAAAGGGAGTTCATTATTTGGTCTCCTTATAACAGAGAGTCACCAGGATAGAGAAGCGCTGGTTTAAGGACAGTAACTCCTGCTCCTGAGAGCGTGTCAGGATAACTTGCTCCTCAGTGACCTTCCCTTTCTGCACAGTATTCCAATCTCATGGTGGGTTGGGGTGGAATGGGGTTGCCTGGCTGGGAAATAATTGAGATTATGTTCCTGGATCCCTTACTTCCTCTTGCATCTTTTCAAGAACTCAAATCACTTCTGTCTTCCTTCCAGCCTAAAAGAGCCTAACCAAAACAAAGCATGTGCCCTTCCATGGAACGATGAATATCAGGTTCTCTTTCTGTTCCCCTTACTTCCAGAGATCATTGACCCCTTAGCTCCGAGGAGTGATACTGATCAGCACTCTTGAAACAAGGCATCTTTCTCATGGCACTTGTATTTTCTCCCCTACCTGAAGGTCAGATGTATTTACCTTTTCTGATTGAAACAATTCATCTCTGTTTTATCTGACAGAATTTGATAGATGAATCGATGATTTATAAGCCAAAGGAATAAGATTAAGCTGTACTATGATAACCATTGGTATTGTAATATGAATAACCTTACCAAAGCAGGCATTTATATTTATTTTATTTTATTTTATTATTTTATTTTATTTTATTATTTTTTTTATTAATTTATTTTTTAGTTAGAAGTTTCCAAGAAAAAAGTGGCTAGGAAATTTTCTTTATCATAGGCTGTTAGATATAACATGTAACACAGCAGATTGCTGCTTTACCATAGTAACACAAATGGCCCTGAATTTCCCTAACACCATGTGGAATTTCTGTAACTTACCAAGTAATAAGAAGATTCAGTACATCTATCTCTTCATATTCTTTTGGAAACAAGTGATCTGGATGTATCCTCATCATAAATACAGATCCAATTGGACAATTTAACATGAGTGATCAGGCCTTGGAGAAATAAATCACTTAACTAGAGGCATAGGAAATTTATGAATAAAATATTACATTAAAATTTCATAATTAGCAAAGTAACTGCTAACTGGACAAAAGTGCTCTTGCTCTCAATGTTCCTCAATCCCTCCAAGGCACACCACAGGAGTGCCAAAATACCGGGGTATTGGGTCAGGGGCCCTGAACAACTCTGACCACACACTGAGAAGTTCCCACCACTTGCCTTTGTAGTTTCTAGGCTTTGAACAAAGTACTCCACCTGTATTTCCAAAATTGTCTAAGAAAAGTTCAATGAGCTGTGTCACAACCTATCATATATTTATTACATTTATCCCCTTTTCTAGAAATTGGAAAGATAATTCTCAATTATCTTTGTGGGAGTAAACTCCTGCCCTGCTCTGCATAACATGCTCAGGGTGAGGATGGGCCATCTGGGGGAATGAGCAGCATGAGTCCCAGTGCCTGTAAGTCTGGGGAGGAGCAGGGGTAAGAGGGAGGTAAGGTGGTGGCAGTGATTTCATTTTCTACTACTGTGACACCCAGATCTGGCAGGACTGTGGGAGTTAAAATTTTGTTTCTGAGGCCTTCTTGAATCTTTGATGAAAGATGTCACACCACACAGCTGGTGTCATCCTGCATTGTGTTGGTGACATTTGCTGAGTGGGCTGGTGCCTAATGGTCATGTATAGACCCCACTGCTGGTCTCAGCTCTTTCTGTGACAAAATATAATGTATCAGTGGTAAAGAATCCATAAAAAAATCACTTGCATATTAAAATTTTAATAATTTACTTTATCAGTTTAAGCTGAAGTGAAATATTGAAATGGCAATGCTTCATTTTTAATATTGGCAGTTTAGAATGGATAACATAGCTGTTTGTGTGGTTAGTTTATGAGTAAAAACAATGCAGGTGATTGTAATATTTCTGTTCTTTTCAAGTCTTACTCCAGGTCGCTTGCTCTGATGCTGGAAACACTCAGGAAGTAGAGAGTCAACATTTAGCTTTGGTTAATGCCTTGCATGTAATACAACTAGCTACTATTAATGAGAGTTTACCTGTGATTTAACAGTTCCCATGCCTTATTTCATATTATCCTTGCAACACTCCTATGAGCTTGGAACCATGAATGTAAGCTCCATCGAGCAAGGATTTTTGTTGTTTTTTTTGCCAACAGAAAATGCCAACCTGCCTGCTTAGCTCATGTGGGATGTCCCATACATTTTTGCTGAGTAAATGAACCATCCCAAGGAAAGCAAGGCTTAGACAGTTTCAACCATCAACAAGTCCATCAACAAGTGAGTGCTAGAACTAAGTCCAAATGCAGATGCAAGTCCTTAACTACCAGGCAATGCTTCCTCATGCTAACTGGAAAAGTGGAACAGTGACCTCATGTTTCGCTTCTGTAGTGCTCTCATTCCCTGGGCCTTTTGTATTGTCCTGTCTTTTGGTCACATGTTGATTAGGTCAGCTGTGGTCAACTGAGGTGAGGAAGCTGAGTGGGGCGCGGGGGAGGTAAGCAATAGTCAAAAGCTGGGGTGGTATACGCATGAGGAAGCAAGTGGGGAAAGGCAACTGCAGCTCCATAGGAAGATAAGGGTCTGACATAATAATAAAGATGACAGCAGATAATAAACAATAAAATGTTCACTTGCTTTCTCTGCCCCTTAAATCTCAGTGTTCCCCAGTCTTTTGATTTTCAAACCATCAACTCTCCCTGTGTGACTACACTCACTGTCCTGTCTTCCAATTCTTCCTACATGCTAAGAACTCCTAAATCTGTGTCCCCAGATCTCTCCCTTGAAGCATAGACTTATATTTCTAAATATGTAGGAGGGGACTAGAAATATTTATTTCAATGATCTGTAGTCATGGCAACTCATCCTGTCTCCTGTTAAATTTATTATATCAGGTCTCTTTACATCCTGTCCCCTAAGCTTATCCCCATCCTACACTCACTAATTTGACTTGTGCCAACTATATCTTTCCATGCTTCCAAGATAAAGGCTCATAGTTATCCCTTATCAATCTTCCACTCATCCAAATAGTTGCCAAGTTCTGATTATGTCACCTTCTAATATTGCCCCCACCTCTGCAACTCCAGGGCCACTGACTAATTCAGGCATCCTGCATCTCCTGCAGACCCACTGCAGGCTCCTAAGGGTGCATCTGCCATTAATACCCCAAGTCCTTGCCCAGCCTCCATGTGCCATCCGCCTAAAGCCATCTGACCATACTATGACACTTGGAAGGACCTCTCTGGGCTCCACATTTCCTGAAGGACAGAGTCCTAGTTACTAGTCTCACCTTCAGGAGTCCTTACAAAGGCCCCAGTGTATTCCACCAACCTAAATCCTACATCCAGGCTCCATGGACCCTGACCTGAGATTGCTCTGGACTGAGGTTGCCAAATGCTCTGGTGTCTTTCATGCCTTTGCCAGTCTTTCCACAAGATTCCACTCAAATGTCACCTCCTCTGTGAAGCTTTTTTTTCAACTTCTCTAAGTAGACATAAGCATTCTTTTCACTGTTTCCTAAAAGTCCTTTTAATACATTTTTAAGTTATTAATGTTATTAGGACCATGTATGAATCAGCCTTTTTTTTAACCTTTTTATTTCTTTCTCTTGGTTATGTTTTTTGGCATGCTTAAATATTTTGTATTGAATGTTGGACATTGTATAAGTTTATAAGTTCTGGAGGCTCTGATGATGTTATTTTATTACAGAGGGATCCTTTCCTTCATTTGGAAGGCAGACAGATAAGGAATAGATGATCTTATTCCAAGCAAGAACTAATCTGACTAGAACTGAGTTATAGTTTTGTGAGGCCACATGTACCTCTAGTTCATTTGTGTCCTGTCCAGAGGTTCCACCTGGGATCCTGAGGTGTCTACTAGGACCTCTTCTCTTTGATGAGATCCCTCTAAGTCCACTAAGACAGCAAAAACTTAATTTTGCTTATCAGCAGCTTTTGTCTATTTTTTGAATCTTCTTGACCTTTGCAATTCCAGATCTTGGCACATGTCTCAAGAGGAATGAACTAAGCAGGGCAACTTCCCGTGACCTCTCCTATCACTTGGATTTGGATCCCCAAATTTTCTTGGGAGTCTCAAGTTTGCAAATCTCAAATTTGTGTCTCTCCTGTATCATGAGTTTCCCAGAAGTTCCACTGGTTTCTTTTCCTCCTGGCAGTATCCATGTGCCCAGCCCTCTGCTACATGCTCAGCCTCCCACAGTCCCCGAAGAATTGGAAATGCCCCCAGAGAAGAAAAGACAGCTGTGGAACTTTCTGAGATGCATTCTTACAGGACTTGGCAACTTAGTCCTGGTCATCTCAGCTAGTCATCCATACTTTAAACTTTTTTCTTCTTCTTCTTTTTTTTTTTTTTTTGTCTTTTATCCAGTTTTTCTTAGTTCTTTTTGGTGGCATTGCTGGTCTCCTGCAACTGCTTCATCATGGCCAGAAATGGAATTTGAAATCAGTTGTTTTAAAACTATAGTATTTCAAATCAGAATGTGCTATATTTTGTAAGTTACTTTGGAAAGAATCTACTACCTGGTTTTATAGACTGAAGTTCTCCCTTCATAAATCTGTAACGGGGGACTGCTAAGAAGCGAGATGAATGGTCACAACTATGTGGTTCTTTATGCTGTATTATATTTTATATTAATCTGGAAGTCTTTTGTGATTTCACAGCATGTTAAATTTCCCAGAAGGCACAGAAACAAGCCAAGCAAATAAGCCTACTGAAGCTCAATTTGTATACTTAAATCCGTTGTATCACAGGGCCATAAGCATAGTCATGCTTAGCATAGTTTTATAGCAAGCACACATACTTTTATATTAGCATCAGAAATAAAATTCAAACAGTATAAAATTATGGTATGGGTATAATTATTGGGAATTCAACTTTAAAATTTATCAATGAAATGAGACAAGAGTCTAGTTATTCAATTTTAAAGCAGTGCTCATTATACTACTCTAAAGGAAACAATATCTGGTTTTCTGGGATAAAATTCAGAAGACCTGGATTTCTGACCTCATTATTTGGCTCTAAGTGAGTAGAATTTTCCCTAGGTCCATTTATCATTTGTAAAATGGGCCAATATTATTTATATTACTCTCATCATGCAGCTATTTAGAGAAAAAAAATTAGGTCATATATATAAACGTGCTATGAAAAGTTAAATACATTTATAATTATGTGTTATCATTAGTTTTTTAAAGTTTTGAGGGATTGGCAATACCTGAGTAGGAATTTCAGACAAACTCACACCTGGGCATCTGACTCAAGAAATGACTTTTCAGAAAAACAAGCTGAGGTACAAAGCAAAATGAGGTTCCCAGAGTTTAGTCTTAATGTAGTTTGGCAGCCACATACCTGTTCTGATTTCAGGGTAGCCAGGATCATTTCTGCTTCCAACCACGGTCCTCTTCCCTCTCTTCTTGCTTCCAGCCTCCCCAAACACATGCATGCAGTCACACATGCACATGTATGCATACACATGCGCGCACACACACACACACACACACACACATTCAGACTCACCACTTGCCCTACTATAAGACCAGGGCCAACCCCAGATGTGTGGAGGTCAGAAAGGAGCAAAAGCACCTGGATAGAATTGTCTTAGCCCTGTATGGAGGTCATGAAGAAAAAAATACCAGCCACTCTATTGGATGCTTCCTCTGGGCCAGGTTTTCTGCTGAGTGTTTTTTACTGACATCACTTAATCTTCATAGTAACCCATAATCTTTCTTCTGCGCTAAAGGTATAAATTTCTGTCATTTGAGCCCCCAAGTCTGTGGTATGTTGTTATGGCAGCCCTTGCAAACTAATACGCTATAGCATCTTGCAGGAAATATGGCTCAATTCTGAGCAAAAGAAAGAGACATTTGCCATGGTCTTTTTACTCTTTTCTGGTACCACATATAAATATTGGAAAACCACTTCTTCATTTTAATGTGAATTTTGAGTAGATAATTCTATTCAAGTTTTATAACCAGAAGAAACTAATTTTTAAAAATTTTATGCATGCTTTGTAAACTAGCTTGGGTTTTATTGGTAATCCCTTTTTTTGTTTCTTTTAATTTGGTCCTCTAACTTTGAAATCAATGGATAAAATTAACAGGGGAATCTTCTTGGTCCTCCTCTAATTATTACTATGAAAAGTGGTCTGGGATTTAAGATTTATTTTATTTTCTTCTACTTACTAATATTTTAGTTTTTCCCAATAAAAACTCAACAACAGCATCTATGTAGTGATGGAAAACGATAATGTTGGGTAGCCGTTCATCGTGTCAAGAACTTAAAACATATGACTTCATTTTTAAATAAAACATATTTTTAGAATAGTTTTTGATTTACAGAAAAATTGTGAAAATAGCACAGAAAGTTTTCATATACCCCAGTTCCACTGTTAATAAATTCTACATTGTGATGGACATTTTTTACAATGAATAAACTGATAGTTATACATTATTATTAACTAAAGTCAGTACTCTTTTTTAATATTCTTAGTTTTTCCTCGATGTGCTTCTCCTCTCCCAGGATCCCATCCAGGACTATATTTATTCATCATATCTCCTTGAGCTCCTACACGGTGTGACTGTTGCTCAGACTTCCTTTGTGGTTGATGACTTGATGGGAGTGTTTTCAGGAGTGTTGGTCAGGTATCTTGCAGAATATCCTTCCATTGGAATTTGATGCTTCTCATGATTAGACTGGGGTTATGAGTCTTTGGGAGGATTACCATAGGGGTAGAGTGCCATTTTCATTACATCATGTCAAGGTACTTACTATCAATATGATTTATCACAGTTGATGTTGACCTTGAACATCTGGCTGAGGTGTGTCTGTCAGATTTTTCCACTGTAGAGTTACTGCCATCCCCCACCTTCCATACTGTCCTCTTTGGCAGAAAGTCACTATGTTCCGTCTACATTTAAGGTGTATTATTATTGACAATAATTATTATTATTATTGAGAGAGAGAGAGAGAGTGCAAGAAGGGGAGAAGGACACACAGAGAGAGAATCTTAAGCAGTCTCCATGCTCAGCACAGAGCCCGACACGGGGCTCAATCCCATGACCCCGGGATCATGACTGGAGCCAAAATCAAGATTCGTATGCTCAACTGACTGAGTGACTGAGGTACCCCAGGAGTATTATCTTTCTGCTTTTGTTTTTGTGCATGTCCTTTCTTTCTGCCACCACAAGATGCTCCAGACATTTCCTGAGTATTTTCTGCTTCAGTCCTAGAATCTACCATTGCTCCAAATGAGCCCTGGTTTCTGTTATTGGAAAATAGTACTAGAAAGTAAACTTTGGGCTCTATCTATGCTGCCACTACTGGAAGCATTAGAAGCATTGCTTCTAACCCCTCTCAACTGTCAGAGGAAGGGAATAGACTTGTGTATACTAATCTCTGTATGTACACATACCTCTATTTCCGCAGATAACCATCTGTATCTATATTAAGGTAAACATGAGTTAATAAGTTGTCTCCAGTTCCAATCCTTTACCACATGGATCATTTTAATCTCCTCTCTTTTCTATCCATAAATAACATTAGCCATCCATTTATTTAACTGTTCAATTCCAGCTTATATGCATGGCAGTATCAGAATTGTTAACCTGTATCTGTGGAAAAAACTCTATCATATGGAGGACAGTGCTTATGCACAGTTCCTTTAGCCTTTGGTCTTACAGATTCTGCTCCTCTCTCCAAAGTTACTCAGGTCAGCACCTCTCCCCCCTCCCCTTCGGCAAGGTTGTCACACATTAGTAACTCAGTTAGACTGTTTTATCACATTCTGCATTCCATCCTGGCACCCTATAATTTCATTTCCATCTTCACAGTAAATCTCTGAAGTAGGAATTTTAATTATCCTCATTTTGCAGATGAGGAAATTGGAGCACAGAAACCTGCTCAAAGTTTCACAGATAGTAATTAGCCTGGAGGTTAAATTTCAGGTCAGATTTGTCTTTCTAATTTGAAGATTAATATTCTCTGAAAAAAAGATAAGCACAGTATTTCTTTTAAAAAGCAAACCCGAATACATGCTTGTTCATGAAGAGAAGGGTGGAGGTAAAGATATTGTGGCTGCAGGTGGAGAGCTACACCCGAAGCCCACCTGGGCCATTTGTGTCATGTCTTAGAGCTCAGCCCCACACACAACTGAACGCTGGAAGAATTAATCTCAGGAAAGGCTATGGGCTTCCCAATATCTCTATATCAAGTGAGGATCTGAGATAATGCCTTTCTCTGATGTGTAAGGGTTCTTCAGAGAAACAGAACTAGTAGGACATGCATATATACACATACACATGAGATTTGCTTATTATGCATAACGAATTGGCTCATGCACCTATGGTGTCCAGGAAGTCCAAAATCTGTGTGGACTGTCGGGCCGCAGACCCAGGAAAGCCAATAGTGCAGATGAAGCCCCAAGGCAGTCTGCTGGAGAATTCCCTCTTGCTCAGGGAAGCAGGTTTTTTGTTCTATTCAGGTCTTCAACTGACTGAATGAGACCCACTCACATTATGGAAGGCAATCTGCCTTACCCAAAGTTCACCCATTTAAATGTTAATCTAATCCATAAACACTCTCCAAGTTGACACATAAAATTAACTATCATACTTGAGATGGCTGCACAAAGTCTGTTCTCTCTCTTAAGACTGGGAAAAAATTAGGAAAAAGAATGCTCTTTACGAACTATGAGCATATAAGTTTCATCTTAGTAGCCTTAGTGCACCGTTAGCCACAGATTCTTTGGAGGACCTCACATAGCTTTGGGCCAGTGTTTGCTAGAATTAGATGCTTATGTGAAGGAAGATAGCACTTTTCAAAGAAATGAACAACTTTCCTGTCATGCCTAAGCAGCTGTGGCTTCTATTCTTAGCAGACAAGGGGATAATTTACTAAACAAAATATATTGAGGCATGAAAGCATCCACGCCTGACAAGGTGAAGCGTTATTGCAATGACAACTTTATTGCTTTTTATCCCTCACCCTGAAATGAGTTTCCTAGGGATGGGGGGGGGAGGGTGCCTTCCATTCACCAGCTGCCATGCACCCACTCTATCATGCCAGTGATTGTTAAGAGCTACTATAAGACCATGGATGACATAATCTGAATATGACTTACTCATTTTGGAGACTGGTGAAAATATCATTCAGATTCTCCCAAGATTTGGGGTGAGGCTGACAACCTGGTCTTCTCAGAGGCAGATTTCTTCTCAGTGGGTTAAGATAATGGTTTCTGAATGATGTTATCAGACACAGCTTTGACCAAATACATTTCCTGACCCTTGGATGGAGCCAGAAACAGGCTGACAGTGTGACTGTTGCAATTCAGAACCTCCAGGGCCCTTTTCTACTTCTGGGAGAGCAACATGGCTTGGAATTGACAATGGACTGTATTTATTCTTATTTTTCTTTCATATTAATAAAATTTCCAAACATGCACAAATGTAGAGGATAATTTAATGAATATACCCATCACCCACTTCAACAATTCATTTCGCCAACCCTGTTTCATTTATAACCCTCTCACACACCCGCCTTCCTTACCTTCTCCCTCAAGCATTTGGAAGCAGATCTCAGACATAATATCACTTTATTTATAAATACTGCAGTCTGTTTCTTTAACAGACGATATTTTAAAAAATAACCATAATGGCATTTTCACATTCAACAAAACTTGAAATAATACTTTAGTATTATTATATATTATTATATATACAGTCTCAACAAATCTCCAGTTTTTACAGCTCAAAAATGGCTTTTAAGAGTTTACCCACTCGAATTAGGACCCCAAAAGTTTCAACATGGAGTTGGTTGGTATGTTTCTTGTGTCGTTTTTTTTCTCTTCCATCTTTCTTATTTATTTATTTATTTTTGTTTTTTTTTCATCTTTCTTTCTTAAAATAATATTTATTGCATTAAAAAAGTTTATTTATTTATTTATGAAAGAGAGAGAGAATGAGCATGCACATGAATGAGAGAAAGGCAGAGAGACAGAGGGGGACGGAAGGGGACGGAGGATCCTAAGCAGATCTGTGCTGATAGCAGAGAGCCCCATGCAGGGCTCGAACTCACAAACTGTGAGGTTGTGACCTGAACCAAAGTTGGATGCTTAACCGAATGAGCCACCTAGACACCCCTCCTTTTCTATTCCCCAGGCCACACAGTCACTGATGAGAAGCAGATGGTTTAAACAAAGTAGAATTGACTGCATGTTGCATCCATGAAGGTATCTTCAACATGTTGTAACTTGTGCTTAGTGGTTAGATCTAGAGGCTTGATTAGAATAAAACACTTTCTGGGGCCCCTGGGTGGCTCAGTTAACCATCTGACTTCGACTCAGGTCATGGTCTCATGGTTGTTCATGAGTTTGAGCCCCACGTGGGGCTCTATGCTGGCAGTGTACAGCCCACTTCGGATCCTGGGTCTCCCTCTCTCTGCTTCTCCCCTGCCTCTCCTCTCTCCCTTTCTCTCTCTCAATGATAAATAAGCTTAAAAAAATAGAATAAAACACTTTCTTGTTTTTGGCAAGAATACATCTCAGGTGCTGTGGTGTGCCTCCTATTGCATCACAACGGGAGGCACATGGTACCCCATTGTCCTACCTTCACAGGTATGGGTTTGAGCAATGGGTTCAAGTGTTGCTGGCCTAATTGAGCAGCCTAATGTTGCCCTTCAACTTCTTAGTGGTGTTCATATCCACCTGTGACCGTTTCCTAGCTCCATTGTCTCATTAGGGTCTGCCAAGTGGTGCTTTTCTAAGGCCATCACTCATTATTTAATAATTAGAATTCTTCTTTGAGGAATTTTCCACTTTCAACTGTATGGATACTTGAAACATGTTTGTATGAAAAATGTAGGATTTTTGATTCTTATCCTTTTCCTTTATGTACCAGTTTTCAAAATAATGAGCCAATACCTTAGCAGTTTCCAAAAATGTCCAATAGCGATCATTCTGTTTCTAGATTTTTCTGAAGCATGAGTTTGTATGGATTTGATGTTTTAATCAATTGCAACATCCCCCCCCCCGCCCCCTCTGCCCCCATCACTGCTCAGAACAGCTCCCCTTGATTGTTGGGAACTCCTTCCTTCAGGCTGAGTCCCTGACAAAACCCCCATGGCTCTCTACAGCCCTCTTGCTTTCTGGCCACATGAAATGTGCTGGACTTATCTTGAATAGTCCTTCCTCAGACTTGGAGTGCAGTTCCTTTTAGTGGGAAAATGTACCCAGTGGCCACATTCATGTGCAAGGTTCATTAAATGCTACTAGACTGTCATTAAATCTACTTGGGCTTTACAGTGGATACAGCTAGAAAATATGTCCTTGTTTTATGAAAGCAAGAAAAATAAATCAAACATAACATGAAAGAGTTTTTATGCTACTGATTTGTAATTATACCTCTTTTACACTAAAAATCTTTGTTCTTAACTCTATTAATATAATTGCTTACTTGTTCAATAATGTTATTATTTGCACAATTAAATATTTGCTCAAATATGTATGAATTTCAAAATAGCACCAATACTATTAATAACTGTAATTACTAAATGTGTTTGAAATTTCTCCATGTGTGTTTTGTCCTTAGAGCATAGTATAGTAAAATCATTGTATTTTAGAGTCATGAAAATATTTTTTTTCTTTATGGTTAGGTTACTAATTGGGTATACAGTAAAGGTCATTTTGTTCATTAATTTTCTTTTTTTTTTTTTAATTTTTTTTTTTAACATTTATTTATTTTTGAGACAGAGAGAGACAGAGCATGAATGGGGGAGGGTCAGAGAGAGAGGGAGACACAGAATCTGAAACAGGCTCCAGGCTCTGAGCGGTCAGCACAGAGCCCGACGCGGGGCTCAAACTCGCGTACCGCGAGATCGTGACCTGAGCCGAAGTCGGACGCTTAACCCACTGAGCCACCCAGGTGCCCCACGTTCATTAATTTTCAAATTTTAAATGTAGATTTTGGGCTATGATGGGGGTGGGAGAAGGCAGACACATCCCACTCCCCACCCCCACCAATGACAATGACAATCCTTTTGTCACCAGGCACCTCTGTCTCTGGGGAGGGGGGGGGTCTCCTGGGCACAGACACTTTTCCAGGGTTCCCACTAGGAATAGCACTATGCTTCCCATCCTCACCCTTTCAAGGATCCCCTGGGATACATGAAGCAAGATCTGGGAGAGGCTCTTTGGTGCAGTTCACTACTTTCTTACATTGCTTGCACTCACCCCATCTGTAAACCTACTACAAATTGTACTTGAAACAGTACTAAAGCTGATCTTAAATTAACCTCCAAATCCAGATCAGCTGGAAATCTCAAGGTTTTACATAGCTTTGTAAATTTAGCATGCTGCCTACCTTACAGTCCACCAACACATCATTCTCCCAAATGTTCCCTATTTTCCCAGCACCTGGACAACTCAAACTGAGGTTGATTTCACAGTTTCTATTCCAACCTGGACATGCCCTGTGGACCAGTTCATAACCCAAAGCACCTCAGTATTCCCCTGGTTTGACCCTTTCTACGCCTTTGCCAAGACCAAGTTCATAACATGGTCAACATTGCCCTTTGGTCTCCTTCTTTTCACCTTGGTGAGGATTTCTAGCCTGGGTGGATATTTGCTGGCCTGGAGCTGGAGAGAGTATGAAAGAATGAATGTTCACCTTCCTTCTTCCTACCTCTTTTTCCAACATCTTGTATAAAAAGCTGAGTATGGGGGCACCTGAGTGGCTCAGTCGATTAAGTGCCTGACTCTTGATTTCTGCTTAGATCATCATCTCACTGTGGGATCGAACCCCGTGTCAGGCTCCACACTGACAGTGAAGTGATCCCTGCTTGGGATTCTCTCTCTCTTCCTGTCTTTCTGCCCCTCCCCCAATCTCAAAAGAAAGAAAGAAAGAAAGAAAGAAAGAAAGAAAGAAAGAAAGATTTAAAAAAAAAGCTGTGTTTGTTCTGTTCTGTTGCCCCAATACAAAGTTATAAACTCAACCATGTCCCATAGCTGCAGGTGTTTGTCTCAGTGGCATAGTGGCATTCCCTTTCATCACACTTGAGGTTCCTTTCAGATTCTTCTCTGGCTACTGTAGCTCACAGAAGCCCAAGGGCCTTTCTTTTCAATGCTGCTGTGGAGCAGACACTCTCTGGACATCTGAACTGGCTTTGCAAATACCTGACCCAGTTGGACAGAGACGGAGGATGTCCAGTGGCTGGGTACTACACAGAGGTTGCCGTAAAAACCATTTTATTTCCAAAAATTTAGAATCTCTCAGGTATATTTGCCAAATATAGAACTTTGGGTGATAAATAGTTCTTTAAATGTTCAAACTTTGCAAGATTCATATCACCAGAGAATACCTTTGCTAGCTGAGCAGTCACTGGTTCACACTAAGAACTGCTTCACTTGGCCATAAGTAAGAGACATTTATCATTTGTTATCTTTAGACCCTCTCCATCCTATCTCGGCTCTAGAAATATATTTCACCAAAGAGCTGTCCAGGTAAATGGATGATGCTTCTCTGTGTTAAAATTATGGCTCAATTACAATCAATCTTACACTATCAGCTTTCAGTGCCTGTATGTAATTAATATAAACAAAGTAGTGAACCATCATTTCTTATGCCACCTTGTTTCATACTGAAGAAAAAAAAATGAAATCAATGCCTGCTTTATAAATAATTGGCTCCAGCATATGATCTTAGATTGTCCAGGTAGGCATAATGGGAAAAAGAATTATTTCTTTGGGTATAATGTATTCATTTTGTGGGTTTATAAGTGACATTCACCTTGGTTAAGTTAACAGTTCAGATCATTGTTTTCTCTCTACCCCTCACCATTCTTGGAATATTAATTGGGTTGGGGGAATCAAACCTGCAGAAGTCAGCTTCTAAAACTTCCATCTGAAGTATGGAAAGTGTAGTGCTCAGGTGAGCTGTATCATGTTAGATGTCCAGCACAAAGTGACTCTCTGATTGTACAGTTACATGTCACTCATGAAGCATTGTGGGTGAGCATTTATATCTTACTACATATCTATCATGATAGATCATTAAGGCAAAGCCTTGTTAATGATTTGCCTTTTAAACCAAAAGAATGCTATGCATTAAACCAATTGAACACATTTCTCTTATTATAACAAGGCCATTCAATTAAAACAAAATGGCTCACATAGAGTGACTTCCTGGCATTTAGATGTTTAGAATTCTGGATCCATATGCGCAGCTGTTGGCCATTTATGGTCTATGGCATTTTAGGGTCTATAAAAGAGATTGGACCTTAATTTTTCCGCTGAAAACTTTATTAAGCTTTCTTTTGTATGGCCAGATAGACATCTGTGTTTCCAGATTAATGTATTAAGCATTTTTAAATCCTAGAGACACATTTAGCTGCTTTGCAGACATTTCAATATGTGCCCAAAGGATTATCACAGATCTATAGAGGTTATTATTATGTATATTCATTTGCTTCCCTGCAAAAGACTGAACCTTACAGCAAACCTTTATTTAAAAAAAAACAAATCAGCAGAGTTTGTGTGTTTTGGCAATGGTGTGGATTGTTTGATAATAGATGTCACCTTGGCCCTTCACTCTGAGAGTTCTCAAAATGTATTTCCTCCTGAATTTAAATTGCTGATACATGCAGTGTGACTATATTTATGCTGCTCTAAAGAACAGAAGAATATTTAATGGAATAAAAATTAAACAATTTAGAATTAACTCAAACATATAAAAATGAAAGTCAAATGAAAAAACCAGCATCGTATGGTAACACATATAGTAATGTGTTAACTTCCCTGTTATGTAAAGCATCTATATGAATTAAGAAAAGAGTGCACATTGTAGTTAGAAAAGTTTGGGTGAAAAGCATGAACAAGTAGTTTAAACACAGACAGGGAATAAATACACACAACATGTCAGCCTTGTTAGAAACCAGGAAAAGGCTGATTCAACAATGAGAATCTGTTGTTTTCTTCTGAGATCCCATCATGGGGAGGCTGTGGGAACACACACACTTCCACACTGCTGGAGTGAGCACAGAGCCCTCCCATAGTGCCATTTCTCAGCCTGCAGTTAAGGCTCTAAATGAGTGAACGTTTCTTCAATCCATCAATTAGAAAAGATCACAGAGTGCATATGTGTAAAATGTCCCTATATCACAATGTTTTGGAGAGGAGGAGAAAATAAAAAGAACTGAAATCTATAAGGATGGGATATTGATTAGAAAAATGACAGTATAATCATTCAACAGCACCTCATCCGGTAGCTTTACAGTAAACACCTTTGCTTAGACATCTCTGTTCCCAGCATTTTCACTGCAAATATTTTCACCATGCAAACCACTGGCTGTAAGGCAATTTTGCTGTAAAGGAGAAAAAATAGTAATTGGTTGACAGTTTGGTTGGACAGTTTGGTTTCATTTCTCCATTGATGTAGTATTCCAATTTTTATATGATATAAATCTTAGCCCTTATAATGGTCTAAACTGTGGCACAGATTTTTGAAACCACATGTCCCATGGAACTTTGGAATATCCATCAACAGACATGTGACCATATGCCAAGAAATGAACAGAAGTGTAGAAACCATTTACAGCACACTCTAAAGCTCAGTTACAAATATACATCCTAGTATTTGGAAACCAATGCCTCCCTTAATGAAGAAATTTTACTGATAAAGAGAACACATGAGCACTGAGTAATGCATAGAATTGTTGAATCACTATATTGTACACCTGAAAGTAATATAACACTCTATATTAACTATATAGGAATTAAAATTAAAAAAAACAGAAAAAAATGTGATGCTCAATGAGAAGAATCAACAAACAAAAAAAAAAAAAAAAGAAAGAAAAGAAAAAGAACAAGTTTAAAACAAGTTTGAAAACAAGTGCTTAGGTACAATCCACAAAATAAAATCTGTTATTTGAGCAGCATTGTCATGAACCTACTCACATTATAAATGCATTCAAATATTTTATATTTTGCAATAACATGTTTTTAATTTTATTATTCATTTTTCGTGTTTCATTATAAAAGAATGGCCCTCTTTCATTGTTCATGATTTTATCTTCTTACAGTTAAATTTCCTTACAGCCAATTTGTCATGCAACAAAATATTTGCAACAAAAATAGTGGTGGTGAAAACACTTGCAGCAGAGAGAGTTATAGTGAAAGTACCTAAAGCCATATAACAGGGTGATAGACAGCTCCTAAAATGAACTTACAGAAATTTATTTATTGACATGAAAAGATGTTGATTGTATAATTTCCTGGAAAAAAATAAGTTCTAAAATATCCTGGCAGTGCAAAATTATTTTCAAATAAATTGTAATATCAAAAATATTAAAAAGTTTGAAAGCGTATACGCCATGTCAATGGCAGACTGAAGCATGGTTTCTTTTGCTCCATTTGGCTTCCCTGTACTCTCTTCCTCTCTTTCTTTCTTTAGTTAGCAAATAGAACTTTTGCAATATAAAAATAAAAGTTACATACTTTTAAAAAACAATTCATGCATCCAAATAGGCATTATCTCTTATTGCCACCTTGGGAAACTATAAAAATCTAATGATTTGGTATAAAATTACTTTGTGCCTCTTCACTGGACTCCCGTTCCTACCAAAAAAGGATCAGTTTTCATCAATCTTGCTAAGATGCCCTGTTAGTATTTATTTATTTTTTTTTAATAAAGAGTATACCCTTTTTTATTTTTAATTTTTTACATTTTTTAAATGTTTATTTATCTTTGAGAGATAGAGAGAGAGGCATAGTACAAGTTGGGGAATGGTAGCGAGAGAGAGGGACACAGAATCTGAAGCAGGCTCCAGGATCTGAGCTGTCAGCACAGAGCCTGATGCGGGGTTCGAACCCACGAACCGTGCGATCATGACCTGAGCTGAATTCGGATGCTTAACCAACTGAGCCACTCAGGTACCCCTCTCTTAGTATTTATTTCCTGTGTTTTCTTATGAAAAGACCTCACCCCTGGAGTAACCTGTGTACATATCTGTCCTTAGGCTGCAAAGATCTTAAAACATCTCTGTAATGTGATTAAGAATGAAAAGTTGCAATGATGAAACTATCAATAAGATTCCTTTGATAAGACCTATGTATATTTTTGACATCGTGTATTGTTTTTCTCAAAAATGTAAGTGCACAACTGTTATGGTTTTGTTAAATGAACATGGTAAGTAACAGCCCCAGGGTAAAGGATGATGAGCCAAGTTTCAACCAAAAATTCCAAACGAATTGAAATGAAGAGGTATATTATTCACACATACTAATGGGAGTATACAGCACACATCAATGAGCCATACCGGGAGGCCAAGGTAGGGTGCAGGCAGACAGAAAGGCAGGACCTGGGGTGCATGCCTTTATTAGTATCCAAGAGTAGAGTGTTTTGGGTTTCCTGAGTTAAGGCTGGATTGGCCAATTCAACCCAAAAGATGTGGTTTGGTAAGCTCCATGGGGTCTTATCTAACGGGTGCATAATGGGAAGGTCCTGGATGGCAGAGGAGACTGAGCACAAGGACCATTAGGGAAGTCCTATTGGGGACCAATATTTACTTGTGACTCTGCGGCTGCTGTCTAGGGCATAAGCTTGCATGAGGGGCTAGTGTCAGTGTAATGCCCCTTCAGGCCACTTTGGCCACACAGAATGGATGCCAAGGCAGTGATACTATGGAGTAGCTGAGCTAAACTCTTGACCAGAACCATTTAAGATACATTTTGAAATTATGCTGCTCATTGTTTAAATTTTAAAAACGAGTGCATAGAGGTTAAGGGGAAAATGATGATGTTAGAGGAGCCAGGTTCCCCACCCCCTCACAAAGATCAAGGATTGAACAGCCAGCTCCTGAGCAAAGCAGTTCTGGGAGACCTCTTGGGTCTTTCCTTTGGGGTTTTAGCAACACCATAGAACAAATTAGGAAAACAACTTCATTTTTTGCCTGCCTCATCTCATCCCCCAATCTGGTATTATTCAGAACCAGGGAGAAACTTCCCAGTTAGAAAGAGTGCCTCTCACCAGGACAAGAAGAGCAGGGTGAGGGATCAGCTTGTCCAGCCTCTTGGGGTGCTGTGTGAAGGTGCCCCTTTCAGTTTTGTCCCACTCAGACTGAAAAGCTGGTGAGGAACACGGAAGAAAAGCAGTCTATTATTAGATGACAGGCAGTGGGACCAATTGGGGTTCACAGAGACCTGCTCTGCAGACAGACTCAGCAGAATTTTGTCACTGATGGAGCCAGTGGTCAGCACCACCACCATAGACACCCTGCAGATCTGATCAGTTTTGCTCCATAGTTACATTTGCTGACACTAACCACCTGAGTCCTTCCCTACTCCCTGCCCCCTCTACTCCCGCTGGAGCCCGAGACCTTCACCAGGAGCCATCCAAGTTCTCTGTAGCTGTGCAAGTGTAAGATGCTAGTCCCTCTCCACCCTCACCAGAACCAGGAAGCCACACTCGCAGCTAGCTTGGGCTTCTGTGGCTGCTTGGGTATAAGACACCAGACTCATTGGAGCCTCAGAAAGAGAAGAGAGGAGGAAAGTTGGTAGAAAGCTTATTTAAAGAAATAGTAATTAAAAACTTCCCAGACATGGGGAGAAATTTGGACATCAAAGTTAATGAAGCTAATAGGTCACGCTAAAATTTCAATCCAAAATGATATGCTCTAAGGCATAATAATAAAGCTGTCTAAAACCAAAGGCAGAGAAAGAATTTTAAAAGCAGCAAGAGGAAAACAAAAACTCATTAAAAGAACACCCAAAAGACTACAGGCAGATTTCTCAGCAGACCAGGAGAGAATGGAACGATATATTCAAAGTAAGAAAAGGACACCTGGATCAGTTGGTTGAGCATCTGACTCTCGATTTTGATTCAAGTCATGATCCCAAGGTCGTGGGATCAAGCCCAACATCAGGTTCTATGCAGAGCATGGAGCCTGCTTAAGATTGTCTCTTCCTCTGCCCCAATACCCCACCTACACACCCCTTTTCTCTAAAATAAATAAATAAATAAATAAATAGATTAAAAAGGAAACTGTCCATGAAGAATACCCAGCAAAGTTGGCCTTCAGAATGTGATAGAAATGGGATATGAATGTGCTATAAAGATTTCCCTAATAAGATATGAGGGAATTCATCACAAACCTAAAATATTTTATAAGAAATAATGAGGGGCGCCTGGGTGGCGCAGTCGGTTAAGCGTCCGACTTCAGCCAGGTCATGATCTCGCGGTCCGTGAGTTCGAGCCCCGCGTCAGGCTCTGGGCTGATGGCTCAGAGCCTGGAGCCTGTTTCCGATTCTGTGTCTCCCTCTCTCTCTGCCCCTCCCCCGTTCATGCTCTGTCTCTCTCTGTCCCAAAAATAAATTAAAAACGTTGAAAAAAAAAAAAGAAATAATGAAAGGAGTTCTTCAAGCTGAAACAAAAGGATGATAATTAGTCAGATGCAAACATATGAAAATATATAACATGCTGGTAAAGGTAAGCATATAATCTTAATCAGAATACCCTAATACCGTAATTTATGATGTGTTAACTTCTTCACTCCATACAATTGTTAAAGACTAAGTACTAAAAATAGCTCTAGCTTCAACAATGAACAAATTGTTGATGCATACACAACATAAAAAGGTGTAAAATGGTGACATCAAAAACATAAAAGGTGCAGAGTAAAGGAAAGCGTTTTCTGTATGCCATCAAAGTTATACTTATCCACATTAAATAGACTGTTACATATAAAATACACATTTGGTAACCACAAATAAAATAGATGCACAAAAGACAAAAAGAAGGGACTCAGAACATACCACTACAGAAAATCATCAATTTACAAAAGAAGGCCTCAAGATAGGAGGAAAATAAAAATGGAGCGACAAAGCAGTCAGAAAACAATAAGTAAGATGGCATTAGTAAGTCCTTATCATCAAAAATTAATCTAAATGATAATGGATCAGATTTTCTAATCAAAAGGCATACAGTGAACAAAAAACAAAACAAAACAAAAGCATAAGACCCACTTCTATGCTGCCTACCAGAGACTCACTTCAGCTTTAAGGATACACATGGGCTCAAAGGATGGCGAAAGCTATTCCACGTAAGTGGAGACCAAAAGAGAGCAGGCATTGCCACTATAGTTGTATCAGATAAAATATACTTTACAAGAAAATAATGACAAGAGACAAAGATGGTTAGTATATAATAATAAGGTTGTCAGTTCATCAAGAAGATATGGCTATATATATATGCAACTGACATCAACTCCATGCACCTAAATATATTAGGCACATACTAATAGATCTAAAGGGACAAATACACAACAATAAAGGGGGACTTCAACATCCAAGTTACAGCAATTGATAGATCGTCCAGACAGAAAATCAGCAAGAAAATGTCAGTCTTTAAACATATGCAGAACATTCTCTACAAAAGCAGCAGAATATACATTCTTCACAAGTGCACACAGAACATTCTTCAGGATATATTAGATGACAGCTCACAAAATAAGCCTATGCAAATTTAAGAATATTAACTTCCTATTAGATATTTTTTTCTGACCACAGTGGTATGAGGCTAGAAGTCAATAACAGAAGGAAAGGTGGAAAATGCACAAACAAGTGGTAGCTAAATCACATGCTCCTGAACAAACAATGGGTCAAAGAAGAAATCCAAAAGGAAATCAAGAAATACCTTGAAACAAATGAAAATGGAAGCACAACACATCAAAACCTATATATGCAGCATAAGCAGTTCTAAGAGTAGTGATAAGTGCCTATATTAAGAAGAGAGACCGGGGCGCCTGGGTGGCTCAATCGGTTGAGTGGCCTACTTCGGCTCAGGTCATGATCTCGCGGTCTGTCCGTGAGTTCGAGCCCCGCGTCGGGCTCTGTGCTGACAGCCCAGAGCCTGGAGCCTGTTTCAGATTCTGTGTCTCCCTCTCTCTGACCTTCCCCCGTTCATGGTCTGTCTCTCTCTGTCTCAAAAATAAATAAATATTAAAAAAAATTAAAAAGAAGAGAGACCTAAATAAACAATCTAAATTTACCTCTCAAAAACCTTTTAAAAAACCCAAACACAAATATAAGAACTAACTAAAATAAAAGCAGAAGGAAGGAAATAGCTAAGATCAGAGCAAGAATAAATGAAATAGAGATCAGAAAAACAATTGAAAATTTCAATAAAACTAAGAGATGGTGTTTTGAAAAAATAAACAAAATTTACAAGTCTTTAATGAGACTAACTCAGAAAAAAAGAGAGATGACTCAATAAAATAAAATTAGAAATGAAATAGGAGACATTAAAACTGATACTACAGATATATAAAGGATTTTGAGACATACCTCTGAATAATTGTATGTCAACAGACTCGATAATCTAGGGGAAAAATGGGTAAATTTCTATAAACATACAACCTCTTGAGTTTGAATCAGGAAGAAATAGAAAACCTGAACAGAATCATTATAAGTAAGGATTGAGTCAGCGATCAAAAACCTCCCAGCAAGGAAAAGCCTAGGACCAGATGGTTTCACTGATGAATTCTACCAGATATTTAAAGAATTACACAATTCCTATCAAACCCTTCCAAAAAAATTGAAGAGGAGGGAACACTCTCAAACTCATTTTACAACTCAAACTCATTTTACAAGGACGGCATCACCATGATACCAAAGCTAGATTAGGACACTACAAGTAAAGAAAATTACAGACCAATATCCCTAAAAAATATAGATGCAAAAATTCTCCACAAAATATGGAAAAAAACAAAATTAACAGCACATTAAAAGGATCATACACCATGATCAAGTGGAGTTTATCCCTGGATGCAAACATGATTCAACATATGCAAATCATTGAACATGACACACATTCATAGAAAGAAAAGTAAAAATCATACATACGGTCATCTCAGTAGATACAGAAAAAGTATTTGGCAAAATACAACATTCTTTGGAGATAACAATTCTCATCAAAGTGGTATAGAGGGAACACATATCAACACAATACAGGCCATGTATGACAAGCCCAAAACTAATATCATCCTCAATGGTGAAGTGTTGAAATCTTTCCTTGTAAAAGCTGGTACAAGATAAGATGAGATAACTCACATCACTCTAATACAACATAGTACTAGAAGCCCTAGCCAGAGCAATCAGGCAAGAAAAAGAAATAAAATGCATTCAAGTGGAAAGTAAAGTGTCTTTGTTTGCAGATGATATAATCTTTTATACAGAAAATCCTAAAGAATGCAACAAAACGCTGCTCCAATGAACCAGCAACTTCTGAAAATCAACAAACAAAATGGTTATGCTTCTATACTTTAATGGCAAAATATCTAAAAAAAAATAAAATAATCCCATTCACAGTCACATTAAAAACAGTAAAATACTGGGACGCCTGTGTGGCTCAGTTTAGCATCAGACTCTTGATTTTGGATCAGGTCATGGTCTCATGGGTTCATGAGTTTGAGTCATGCATGGGCTCTGTGATGACAGTGGGGAGCTTGCTTGAGATTCTCCCTTTTTCTTTGCCCCTCCCCTGCTTACACTTTCTGTCTTTCTCAAAATAAATACATAAACTTTTTTAAAAATACTAAATATTATTTAGTAATAAATAAATGTGGAATTAATTTAACCACAGAAGTAAAAGATCTCTACACTGAAAACTATAAAACTCTGATGGAAGAAATTAAAGAAGACATAAATAAATGGAAAGATAGCCTGCATTCATGGATTGGAAGAATTAGTACTGTTAAAAATGTTTATATTACCCAAAGCAATCCATAGATTGAATACAGTCACTTTCAATACTTTAATCACATGTTTCTCTCAGAAATAGAAAAGAATCCTAAAATTTTTATAGAGTCACAAAAGAGCCTAAGAGCCAAAGCAATCCTGAGAAGGAATAAAACCAGAAGAATCATGCTTCCTGATTTCTAACTATACTACAAAACTATAATAAAACAATATGGTACTGGTGTAAAAATAAACACATAGAACAATAGAACATAATTGAGAGCCCAGTAATAAAGTCTTGCATATGTGGTCAACTAATATTTGACAAAGGAGCTAAGAATACTCAATGAAATTGGATCTGTCTGTCACACTACTCAAAAATTAACTTGAAATGGATTATAGATTTAAACATAAGGCTAAAAACTGTAAAACTCCTAGAAGAAAACATAAGGGAAAAGTTTGTTGGCACTGGTCTTGCAGCAGTTTCCTGGATACGACACCCAAAGTGCAAGTAATGGACCACATCAAGCTAAAAGGCTTCTATGCAGACAAAGAAACCGTCAACAAAATAAAAAGGCAATGTTTGGAATGGGAGAGGATATCTGTAAGTCATATATCTGATAAGGAATTAATATCTAAAACATATAGGGCGCCTGGGTGGCTCAGTCGGTTAAGCGTCCGACTTCGGCTCAGGTCATGATCTGGCGGTTCGTGAGTTCAAGCCCCACGTCAGGCTCTGTGCTGATGGCTCAGAGCCTGGAGCCTGTTTCAGATTCTGTGTCTCCCTCTCTCTCTGACCCTCCCTCGTTCATGCTCTGTCTCTCTCTGTCTCAAAAATAAATAAACATTAAAAAAAATTAAAAAAAATATCTAAAACATATAAAGAACTCATCATCCAAATTAATGGCAAAAAGAAAAAAGAAAAAAGAGAACAAACAAAACAAAACCCACAAATAATCCAATTAGAAAATGGGCAGAGGAACTGGATTGTCTAGTTTCCAAAGAAGACATTCAAGTGGCCAACATGTACATGAAAAGGTACTCAACATCACTAGATATTAAGGTAATACAAATAAAAATTACAATGAGATTTCACCTCACACTTGTTAAAATGGCTATTATCAAAAAGACAAGAACTAACAAATGATGAGGATATGGAGAAAGGGGAACCTTCATGCATTGTCGGCAGGAATGCAAACTGGTGCAGCCACTGTGGAAAACAGTATGGAGATGCCTCAAAAAATTAAAAATAGGTGATCCACAATCCCAATTCTGAGTATATATTTAAAGGAATTGAATGGAATATTATTCAGTGCTGAGAAACAAGGAAATACTGCCAATTGGAGCAACTTGATGAATCTTGGGGGCATAATGCTAAGTGAAATAATCCTGACAGAATAATATATACTCTATGATATCACTTTAGGTATGGAAGTGGACTCTAAAAGAGATGAACTCTGAAAAATTGAGTATAGTGACGGTTACCAAGGACTGGGAGCTGGGAATATGATGAGATACTGGTCAAGGGTATAAATTTCCAGTTACAAAATTACCAAATTCTGGTGTTCTAACATCCAGCATAGTCATTATAACTAATAATACTGTATTATATAGTTGACTGTTACTAAGAGACTAGAACTTAAATATTCTCATCAATAAAAAATGGCAATTATGTTGCAGATGGAGGTTTAGTTAATGTTATGATGGTAATCATTTTACAATATATAAGTATATTACATCAACATGTTGTACACCATAAATCTACACACTGTTATATGTCACTTATATCTCAATAAAACTGGGAAAAGTAAAATATAATACAAAAAATAAATTCAAAGAATGTAAGCCCACCTTGATTCCAAGAACACACACTCATATATTTCACCATTAGCTATCTTCAGATTGTATCGAATGAAATCAAATGATGCTTCCCATGGGATTTTGAAAGCATAATGTCAAATCAACATCTGGACACTGGATTACATATCAAACCAATCTGGAGCACATGTGTCTTGGATAAAAGATAAACAGACTAGTATTAGCTGCCATTTATTGACCATATATTATATGCCATACGTTTTATATTCATAATCGTTTTTATTCTCATAATAATCCTGAGAGATAAGTAATGTTGTCCTCAAATGCTGAAGCTTAGAGAATTTCAGTGACTTGCTCAATTTCACATTCTATTAAGTGGCAGAACCCAGGAAGTTCTGACTCCAGAGTACTTGCTCTTCACACTACATTACACAGCTAGTAATGAGGAAAACACAATTAGAAAAGTCTCTAATCTGCTATTTGCGTTTATCTTGTTGTGGTCTTTTTTCTCCTTTCTCTTAGGGAAAAATGTCTACTTTCCTTAAAATTAATAACATCCATAAACAAGTGACAGAGTAAGCACATTTGACAAGTGTATTTAAATCTAAAATGTTTATTTTCTAAGGAGTGACTTAGAATGAGTCCATTCATTTGATACCTATACAATATTTTACTGATATTTACAATCAGGACAATTATTTATTACACACACAAAATTAGGCTTCTATCTGTAAGCAAGGCAGAGAATTTTCAGCAAACTGACAAGTGATTACATTTTGCAATAAGAAAACCCTCTGGGGTCCTATAGAACACTCTTTGTTTCTCTACTATTTTACTTAAAATATCTTATCTTGAATTATAATGATATGTGTGAAAGTCATTTAAAAAGTTTATTAGATTTGTGATGATAAGGCCCACAGTCTGCTCACTTTTGTATACCCTAGAGTATCCAGTCCTTTGCTCTTATGAAAGAGAGTGGGTATTGGGGTGGTTCCCAAAAGTTAGGCATCATCTGAGAGGCAGACAGATGGAAGAGGATTTCTCACAGTAGAGACTAATGTTAACATAGGTGATCTCATGGGAAGTTGAATGACATGCCAGGACAGTGTGGGTAAACCTGTCTGCTGGAAGCTGAGGATGTGTCATCTGGGATAATTGTAGAGCTATGGACAGAGCCCATCATGTCTGTCAGTATATGCTGTGCATGGAAATGGAAATGTCATGATCATATAGGTGATCTTTGAGATGTAACCAGAATAATAGTGAGCAGTTCAACAGGGAAACCTGTTCAATCAAGTTCTTACGGAGGGGTTCAAAATAATCAATGTGGATTATTGACCAACATTTCCTGGTTGATCTCAAAGAAAATTCAGGGTTTGGGAGGGTAATGCTGAGCATCTTGCATTCTGGTGAAGACCTTTAAGTTTTTAATTTTTTTTATGTTTATTTTTAAGAGAGACAGAGAGACAGAGAGACAGAGAGACAGAGAGACAGAGCACAAGCTGGGGAGGGGCAGAGAGAGAGGGAGACACAGAATCTGAAGGCTCCAGGCTCCGAAATGTCAGGACAGAGCCCGAGGCAGGGCTCAAACCCATGGATCGTGAGACCATGAGCCAAAGTCAGATGCTCAACCAACTGAGCAGTGAAGACCTTTTACATGTCTTTTTGATTGTTTATAAACCAGAAAACTGTGAAATATGGACTGGCTCATTCAGAAGCACTGTGATAAAGCCATTAATACATTTAAATGTGGTTTGAACATCTGTTATATGAATTACACCCATGCAAACAGCAGCTCAGGGGCTTCAACTGAGGGTGGTGAGGCTCAGAGAGGGGAAACCAAACTGGTCCCTGGATATGCTGGGCACATTCCTGGTGTCCAGAGAGATTTTAATTTTTTTTTCTTTAAAAGGGATCTGTAGGGGGTCACCTGGGTGGCTCAGTCGGTTAAGCATCTTATTTTGGCTCAGGTCACAGTCTCACAGTTCGTGGGTTCAAGCCCTGCATTTGGCTCTGTGCTGACAGTTCAGAGCCAGGAGCCTGTTTCAGATTCTGTGTGTGTGTGTGTCTCTCTCTCTGACCCTCTCCCAGTCTCACTCTGTCTCTCTCTGTCTCTCAAAAATGAATAAACATTAAAAAAATTTTTAAGGGATCTTTCAGTCCTAATATGATCATTATTCTAAAGACTTTGATTCACTCCTTCACTCAGTAGGTAATCAGTAGGTAATCAGAAACCACCACTAGGGCTGCGACAGGACTTCCCTCCCCTCGGTCACTTTTGCAATCATGAGCTTTATTCCCTCCATACAAAAAAAAAAAAAAAAAAATTAAACATTCTATTTTACAACTACATTGGTATAAAATAAACATAATCCAGGCTGGATTCATTATTATATACCCATTACTATTATATTAATTTTTGTCTTTAGATTTTAGATAAATTAAAATGAAAATATTGTTGTGGCCCCTAAAATGAATGGATGGCCCAAAGCACTGTGCCCTGTGCCTAACGGAGAGGTTGGCCCCAGCCACATTTTTGCTCTCCGTGCTATGCATGAGATCCAGTCTCTTGTGCACTTAGGAGATGAATGGTAATACTTAACCAGAAGGGCTTATTTCTCATGGTCATGCATATTTATTTTAGCAGCTAGGTCATGTGAAAGTGGGATCCACTCTTTCTATGGATCTGTGGATGATTTCCTCCTATCTGCCCAGCTATGTTCCTTTTTATGGACAGCAGTGAGTCCGTGAAGGGAAAATCAGGGTCAGGATTAGACCACTTGCTCCCATTTCTCTAGTAGTTAGATGGTCAAGAAGATACAAGGGGTGACAAGGACCAAAGAAGGTCTATGCATTCCCTTGTGACATCCATTCTGCCCCAAGGCTGATTTCCTCAGTGGGCAGAAACCAGTGTCAAGGCACAGAGGTGACTGTTTTTGGGGGGACTCATTTGTACTACCCAAGTCCACAGGCATCTAATGCATGAACCAGACTCTGTCACTCTACCAAATTGCTCTCTTTATCTTCGTCATGACACTTGTCATTAGCTGACATTATTGCACTTATTTCTGTATTAGCTCTTGTGTTTCTGCCAACTAGAATGTCACCTTCTGAAGAATCTTCTATTCCTACCATCTAAAATAATGCCTCAAAAATAATAGGCAACTGATTATTATTTATCAACTATCTTATTCAGATATTAGTGTCTGAAACTGTTGAAGAACGCTTTGAGGAAATTTATACAGCTCATTTTTTGTTAATCAGGGCTTTGTCAAAATACAGGTTTTCTTTGAGATCCCCTCAAACACACTCTTTCTGAAGCACTGGGATATCTCACAGATTCTAGACATTTCAGGTTAAGACCCTTAATCATGATGCACCTTGACAAGTGATGAGTGTCAGGGTTCTTGAAGTGGCATCATCAGAGATCAGCTGTCCCAAGTTTGGGCAAGGTCAAGACTTGTAAAGAGGTGATATTCTGTGAGAACAGCAAAACATCAATTGCAGGCACAGAAGAGAGGCATGGTGTGAGAGCCTTTGGGGGGATATTTGTGGTCTCCAAAAAGTCTTTCTCTGTACATTAGGGTTTCTGCTGGCAGACCAATGCCATCTGAGAACATGAGTGGGCTGGCCCAGGCTTAACCTCAGTGGGACAGAGCAGGACAGGAGAGGCCAGGACAGGCTTGCTAATGTGGGCAGCATCTGAAAAGACAGTGCCAGTGGTAGATTCTGGATATGTTACCTGAACCAAAGGCAGTAACAACAGACAGGAGGTAGAGCTTTCTGAGCAGAAAGAAGACTCAGCACTAGTAAGCTGACATCTTGAGAGCAGCAGGCCAGGCATAAAAAATACGCATGACCTAGATGAACAAATAAACACTAAGAATGAAGCATGTCAGCCCTTAGAATTAACAATAAAACATAGCAAACAAATTAAAACAAGTGAAACAAAACCCAAAGATCAGATATCCTACTAGAAATGACTGGTTTCTAGTTGAGTAGGGAATTCTCAAGGCTAGCATGGAATTGATAGAGATGACACAGCCACTTTTGTTGGCATGGCTTCTTTAGGACAAGATGTCTCTGTTGTAGAAGGCAAGTGACCTTATCTTTCTGCATAGACCAGACTGGAGAGCCCATGTGTGTGTAGTCCCCTTCCCTGGCTTCCCTAAAGCCTTGTGCTCACCGCTATTACAATATAATAACCTAGAGTGTGTTGGCTTCTTTACTTTTCTTCTTGAGGATCTCGAAGTATGGGTTGGCTCAGGGAAGAGGGCAGAGGTATATGTACCCACATGGTGCAAATGCTTTCCTGTAGATGGTTGTTCTCTCCAGGTGTCTCAAGGAAACCATTTTTGGCTGTCCCCACCATTGGCAGGGTGGTTCCTCACCCTTTTGGCATACTCATCTGCCTCCGCTAATAGCCGTTTACCCAGTGAAGGCAGTTTTCCTTCTGTTACGGGGCCCCCAAGACCAGGTTCTTGAGTCTCAGTGTCATAAAAATGAACAGTGAACTTGAGAGAAAGAAAGCAGGTAGAGTTTATTAGAGATAGCTTGTGTACAAGGGAGCCAGCAAGAAAGAGGAATGTCACTCCCAGAAGGGGTAGCATGCAAGGCTTATGAAGACACTTTTCCAAGGAGTGATGGGCAGGGAGTAGAGAAGCATCCTTTAGTCCTACTGTCATTATCTTGTGATTGTTACTCTTAGTGGACACAAGACAGTAACAGGATGCCTTTCTCCACAGTTGACATTCTTTTTAGGGCTCCTGGAAAATAGGAGTACTTGTGCACACAGGCTTTAAATTGTTACTTCTAATTTTTCCCAGACAACCAATACTCCCTGATGGCTGTTACCTATCATTTCTTCTCTTTCCCAGAAGGATGTATTTGTCTCGTTGTGTATGGAAACTTTTAACCCTTGCCTTAGGCCAGTGGCTTTACAGGAGTTAAGATCTTGTTTTCCCCATACTGTTCTCACATCTGCCCCCCCATCCAGTCTTTTATAATTCATTCACAGCCTCCATTCTTTTGTTTGTCTGTTTACCATAAACATTTTGTCAAGATTTTGGGAGGCAGCCTAGGATGGTGATATGATCTTGAACAGACCTGGTTTGAATCCTGTTTGGGCCAGTAAGCTATGGAGGCTTAAGGAAATCACTTACCCTTCTCGAAGTATCAGCTTCCTTTCCATGAAGCCAATACTTGTCTTTCTCCTTCCCTATCACCATCCTCTCACCCCAGGATGGCAGCCCAAGCCAATATGGGTTATGGACAAATATCAAATACACTTAAAAAAAATTTTTAACCTTTATTTATTTTTGAGACAGAGACAGAGCATGAATGGGGGAGGGTCAGAGAGAGGGAGACACAGAATCCGAAACAGGCTCCAGGCTCTGAGCTGTCAGCACAGAGCCCGACACGGGGCTCGAACTCACGGACTGAGAGATCACAACCTGAGCCGAAGTGGGACGCTTAACCGACTGAGCCACCCAGATGCCCCTCAAATACACTTTAAAACTATGGAGAGCAATAAAGAAATCGAAGGAAACATGCTTCAGTTTTTTAAAGAAAACTTTCAAATAAGCAATGCAAAATAGCAGTAGTTCCAATTGAACGAAATGCGCATCATCTCAAGGTGACCCAAGGAATGGAGCAACATCTCTTTGGTGATGAAAAATGGAACCCATTTGTTTAAAAAAAGAGAGAGAGAGAGGTGGGGTGGGGGAGAGAAAAATCAGTCACGCTACTTTATAGGATGCCTCATACATTTTCTGTTTCAAATCTCACTTATAGCAACAGATAAATGTTTCTTTGCAGCTCTTCAAAAAAAACTGTTTTGCATTTAAATGCTGCATGTTTAGCTCAACCAAGTTTTCCACTAGAATAGATAGTTTTTTAAAATATACTGTGGATGAAAATGGTGATTATACTGTCCAGAGTTTGACATAAATCCACTTACAAAATTTGGGACAAAATAATACAGTTAAATTTTTCTTTCAAATCATAAAGTGGGACAAACTGCTCAGAATTAGCTTCATGTTTAGAATGAAACTTTTAGCCACAAAGTGCACATACATTTGCATTTGCAGCCTGATCGGGATTTGCCTCTATGCCACCCTTGTTTCTTTGTTCCCCTAGAGATCCTTGAATTGCTGAAAAAAAAAAAACAAAAACAAAAACATAATGAAAGAACTTTGGGACTGATTTCTTTGCAGTCATGAGTACATTGCTTCACAAACCTCCCAGTGACCTGCCGTCTTCTCTGTCAGGATTGATCACCTCAATGGAAGCTGGAGACTGGAGTCCAGAGAGCACATATACCATTCACAAAAATAGGTCTTGAAGCAGTAGCAATTTCCCATGTTTTTAATTTTTGTGTATGAGTAATGCATTTACATGATTTATACACCAAAAAATTAGAAGCAGGTTCTTGGGTGGTTCAGTCAGTCAGTTAGGCATCTGACTTCAGCTTAGGTCATGATCTCATGGTTCATGAGTTTGAGCCCCATGTTGAGCTCTGTGCTGACAGCTCAGAGCCTGGAGCCTGCTTCAGATTCTGTGTCTCCTCTTTCTCTGCCCCTCCCTCACTTGTTCTCTCTCTCTCTCTCAAAAATAAATAAACATTAAAAAAATTGTAAGAAGAAAGACAATAAAAAGCTCCTTTCCTACCCTCTGCATGTTCCATATCTATTCTGTCTCCAGCACCCACATCAGGTAACTACTGTTCATAGTTTATTGTTTATCTTTTTGGTGGAATTGTATGTACATGCAAGCCTTTCCAGGTATTCACATACACATATACATGCACACCCTCATAGACATGTGTAAGTACATATAATTAGTTTTCTTTTGCTGCTATATTGATGGTTTAAAACAATCACATGTATTCCCTCACAGTGTTAGTGGGTCGGGAGCCTGGACATGGCTGACCAGGTTCTCTACTTAGGGTCTCACAAGGCTGTAGTTAAGGTATCAGCCAGACTGTGTTGGGAGCTTGGGGTCCTTCTCTGAGCACATGGTTGTTGGTAAAATTTAGTTCCTTGTCCTTCTGTAGGCCTTAGCTCCTAGAGGTTGTATGAAGCCCCAGCACAAGATACTGTCTGTAGGCAGTTCAAGTCATGACAGCTTGTGACTACAAAGCCATCAAGGAATTCTTAGGAGGGTCCAGTCTCTCTTTTGAGTATTCTGCCTGATTAATTCAGACCCAACTGGGATATCTTCCCTTTTGATGGACTCATAATCAACAGATTTGAGGCTTGTGGTTTCTGCTTTGATAGACAAAAAACTTGGAAATCACTTATATTTTCACAAAAACAACTGAGAAATATGAACAAACCAAATTAACACTTTTATTAGATCAATCAGAGAGTTGAGATTACAGAGCAAACTGCCACCCTAAAAATTGGGGAAACAGATTACAGTGAATCACAGCTTGCTGGGAGCAGAAACCTGGGGTGGGGTGGGGCAATATAAACTGAAAGTAAGCATGAGAGGAATAATAATGAAAGTCCAAGATGGCAGCTACCATCACCTCCTCCCATGGACACACAAAATCTACAGTTATATATGGATCATTTCTTTCTGATAAAGATCTGAACACAAGTTGAACTATTTTTTCACAACAAATAATAAAAGAAGCATGTCAAGATGGGCAGGTGAGGCAGAAACATGTCCTCACAAAAATAACCTCACTGTCTGCATAGTGACACATAATAGGGAGATTTCTCACCAGTTTGGCACTTACTTCTCCTAGAGGGGCTGAGGCGTTGGTGGTACACATCAGGCACCTAGGCCCCTGGGATCTGCACTGGAGAGACAAACCCCCAGAACATGTGGCTTGTAAAAACAATGGAATTGCTGTCCAGGGATCCCAAAGTGCTAGAGGTTACTGAGATTCCCCTCTTGGAGGACTCATGTGTGGTCTCAATTACCCTGAGGCCCAGCAAAGAAACAGCAATTTAAATTTTCTGGACTGTAAGTGAGGGAAATTCATTTGTTAATCTGAGGACATCAGCTGGAGGGGCAGGGGCAGTTGAAATGCTCCCCAGAAATGATGGCATGGACAGATACCATTGTTACAAGTTCCACATAGCCTGATAGCACAAGCTGGCAAACTTGGACATGGACCTGGAATTTGCTCACTCCTTGGCTAAAGTTTGCAAGCTCAGACAGTTGTGACACTTCTCTGCCCCCAGCAGGGGCTAGCACATATGAGTAGTAGCAGCATTCTCCCACTCCCAGCCTAAAGCTGGTACTCGAGCACAGACAAGGCATTCTCCCACTGCATTTCTGATGCTTGTGGGCTGCACCATCATGGCCTTTCCCCACTGTATCTCTGAGGTTGGCAAGTGTGCCTCGCCCCACCCACTCTCCAGCTGCCTTGCTAAATTCAGTAACAGTGCACAACCCACGTAGAGGATGCCTCTTGATCTCCTGACCCTGGTGACCAAGGGGACTAGCATTCCAGAGCTCCACAGGACTGTAACAATTGGAAAACCAGTTGTTTATAGGCCACTACCACCAGGGCACTGCATAAACAAACTAAAACACAACTTCTGTCTTCCTTTGCAAAAGGTCTATTTACTTAGCCTAGAACTTCAGCCTGAGGGACAGCCTTCAGTTTCCCACACATGTAGAGGCTGAAGAGGTGCTCCCATGGAATGTAAGCAGGGAGACACCATAGCTGTGCACTCCCTTGGCCTCACTACATCTTGATGAGACTTCCCCAAAAGAAGCTTATACACTTGTCTGGAGCACTGATTTTTGCAACTGTCACCGAGGAGAAACCTCCAAATCACCTTGTCTGAATGCCAGCAGGGATTGTAATTGCAGCCCCACAGGACTGTATATATTTGCATATATTAAAAGCTGCTGCCTGAGGGTCTGACTTCCAATCAGCCTGAAACTAGGAGCTAAATGAGATTTCTCTCCTTGGATCATTGACAGGTCTTGGCACACCCTAAACAATGGAGGTATATTAAGAATAAATCGGGTGGTTTAGACAATCAGAATGGGTCAAGAGACAACCAAGAGCTAGGGAAAGTTGAATGAGAAGGATCATCATCTACACAGGCCTGTTCCTTCAAGACAGAGAGGTAGTTGTTTTCAATTAATACATAAAAACATAGAAAGTCATGCAAAGTAAAAACATAGATAATCTGTTTCAAATGAAAGAACAAAACAAAACTCAGACAAATACCTTAATGATACAGAGATAATGTATCTGATAAAAATTCAAAGTAATGGTCATAAAGATGTTAACTGAACTTGAGAAAAGAATGAATAGACACAGTGAGAACTTCAACAAAGACGTAGAAAATATAAGAAAATATAAGAAACTACCAAACAGAGGCGCCTGGGTGGCTCAGTCTGTTGAGTGTCCAACTCTTGATTTTGGCTCAGCTCATGATCCTAGAGTCATGGGATCAAGCCCTGCATTGGGCTCTGCACTGAGTGTGGAGCCTGCTTAAGATTCTCTCTCCCTCTCTCTCTCTCTTTCTCTCCTCCCCGCTCTCTCTGTCCCTCTCCTCTCTTCCCCCTCCTCCTCTCAAATAAAAAAAGAAGCAAGGAAAGAAAGAAAGAAACTACCAAATATAAGTCATAGAACTGAAGAATACAATAACTGAACTAAAAAATACACAAGAAGGGTTCCACAGCAGACTGGATGAAGCAGAAAAACAGATCAGCGAGCTGGAAGATAAAACAATGGAATTCACACAGACAGAGCAGCAAAAAGAAAAAATAATTTGCAAAAGTGAAGATAACTTAAAAGGCTTATGGGACAACATCAAGTGTAATAACACTTGCATTATAGGGGTTCCAGAAGGAGAAGAGAGAGAAAAAGGGGGGAAAACTTATTTGAAGAAATAATGGCTGAAAATTCCCTAACCTGGGGAAGGAAACAGACATCCAGTCCTGGAAACCCAGAGAGTTCCAAATAAGAACCCAAAGAACACCACACCAAGATACATAGTAATTGAAATGTTGGAAGTTAAAGAAAAAGAGAGAATCTTAAAAGCAGCAAGAGAAAACAAATTGTTACATACAGTTAGAAAATAAATAAGGAGACATTTGCTTTAAATGACACAGTAGACCAAATGTTCCTAGTATATATGTATAGAACTTTCCAGAACATTCTATCCAAAAGTAGCAAACTATACATTCTTCTCAAGTGCACGTGGAACACTCTGTGGGATAGATCAAATGTTAGTACACAAAAACAAGTCTCAATAAATTCAAGAAGATAGAAATCGTACCAAGAAGCATCTTTTCTGAGTATAATGGTATGAAACTGGAAATTAATTACAAGAAGAAAATAGGGAAAAATTACAAATACATGGAAATTAAATACATGTTATTGACCTACTATTTGGTCATAGAATAAATCATAGAAAAAAGTAAGTACAATACCTAAACAGAAATACGACACACCGAAATTTATGGGATGCAGCAAAAATGGTCTTAAGAGGGAAGTTCATATCAATACAGGCCTGTCTTAAGTCAAAGAAATCTCAAAGACACAATTTAACTTTACACCTAAAGGAACTAGAAAAAGAACATATGAAGCCCATGGTGAGTAGAAGGAAGAAATAAATTCAGAGAAGAACTAAACGAAATAAAGACTAAAACAACAAAAGAAAGGTCAGTGATGGGACACCTGGGTGGTTCAGTTGATTAAATGTCTGACTCGATTTTGGCTCAGGTCATGATCTCACGGTTCATGAGTTTGAGCCACACATCGGGATCTGCACTGACAATGTGGAGCCTGCTTGGGATTCTGTGTCTCCTGTCTCCCTCTCTCTGTGCCCTTCCCCTGCTCACTCTCTCTCTCTCTTTCTCAAAACTAAATAAATAAACATTAAAAGGGAAAAAAAATAAAGGTCAGTGAAACTAAGAGCTGATTCTTTGAAAAGATAAACAGGGGCACCTGGATGTCTCTGTTGGCTAAGCAGCTGACTCATGATCTCTGCTCAGCTCTTGATCTCCAGGTCATGAGTTCAAGCCCTGCACTGGGCTCCATGCGGGGTATGGAGCCTACCAAATAAATAAATAAAAATAAAAAGCAGACAAAATTAAAAAAAAAAAAACTTTACTAGACTCACAAAAGAAGTGAGGGGGAGAAACGTAAGGGGCTCAAAGAAATAAAAATCAGAAGTGAAAGAGAAGTTACTACTGATAACAACAGAAATACAAAAGACTATAAGACTACTATAAACAATTTAACATCAACAAATTGTACAACCTAGAAGAATTGAATAAATTCCTGGAAATATAAAATCTTCCACAACTAAATAATGAAGAAATAGAACATCTGAATGGATCAATTACTAGTAAGGAGATTAAATGGGTAATCAAAAACCTCCACAACACACAGAAGTCTGGGACCATGTTGTTTCACTGGTGAATTTTACTAAATATTCAAAGAAAATATAATAGTTATTTTTTTCAAACTCTTCCAATAAACTGAAGAGGAGGGAAACCTTTCAAAATCATTTTACAAGGCCAACATTATCCTGATACCAAAACTGAGCAAGGATATCACATAAAAGAAAATTACAGGCCAATATCCCTAATAAATAGAGATATAAAATCCTCAACAAAATATTAGTAAAATGAATTCAACAATACATTAAAAGAATAATACACCATGATCAAATGTGATTTATTCCAGAGATGCAAAAATGGCTCAACATTCATAAATCAATCAACATGATATACCACATTAACAAAATGAAAAATAAAAACCATATGATCATCTCAAGAGATGCAGAAAAAGCATTTGACAAAATTCAACACGAATTTATGGTAAAAACTCTCGAAAAGGTGGGTGTAGAGGGAAACTAACTCAATATAATAAAAAGCACATATGACAAAACCACAGCTAGCATCTTATTCAATGATGAAAAGCTGAAAGTTTTTCCTATAAGATCAGGAATGGCAAAGATCCCTACTGTCCCCACCTTTATTCAATACAGTATTGGAAGTTTTAGTCACAGCAATCAGGCAAGAAAAAGAAATAAAAGTCACCAAATGGAAAAAAAAAGTAAAACTGCCATTATTTGCAGATGACATGATACTAAATAGAGAAAATCACAGGGAGTGCCTGGGTGGTTCAGTTGCTTGAGTCCAACTTCAGGTTAGGTCATGACCTCACAGTTTGTGAGTTCGAGCCCTGCATCAGGCTCTGTACTGACAGCTCAGAGCCTGGAGCCTGCTTTGGATTCTGTGGTCTCTGTCTCTCTCTGCCCCTCCCTGGCTCATGCTCTGTCTGTCTCACTCTCTCTCTCTCTCTCTCTCTCTCTCAAAAAAAAAATAAAAATAAAAATAAAAAAAAGAAAAAAGAAAGAAAATCCCAAAGATTCCACTAAAAAACCTGTTAGAACTAATAAATAAATAAATTCAGTAAAGTTGCAGGATATAAAATTAATATGCAGAAATCTGTTGTGTTTCTATACACTATTAATGATCAGAAAGAGAAATGAAGAAACTAATTCCACTTACAATCATATCAAAAAGAATGAAATAACAAAGAATATATTTCTATTTATTTAAAAATAATATGATTATCTCAATAGATGCAGAAAAGAATTAAAAGCAGTGAAAACTGGGGGCGCCTGGGTGGCTCAGTCGGTTGAGTGTCCGACTTTGGCTCAGGTTATGATCTTGTGGTTTGTGGGTTTGAGCCCTGCGTCTGGCTCTGTGCAGACAGTTCAGAGCCTGGAGCCTGCTTCATATTCTCTGTCTCCCCTCTCTCTGCCCCTCCCATGCTCATGCTCTGTCTCTCAATAATAAATAAATGTTAAAATTTTTTTTAAAAATTTAAAAAAAACAGTGAAAACTGTATGACGTTCATGATGGAAATTGGACACGAATAAATGGAAATATATTTTGCACTCATGGATTGGAAGAATTAACATTGCTAAAATGTCCATACTACCCAAAGCTGTCTACAGATTCAATGTAATCCCTACTAAAATACCAATGGCATTTTTCTCAGAACTATAACAGATAATTTTAAAATTTATGTGGAGCCACAAAAGACCCCAAATAGCCAAAACTATCTTGAGAAAGAACAAAGTTGAAGGTATCATGCCCTCTGATTTCAATCTATACTACAAGGCTATAGTAAATAAAACTGCACCAAAGCTCCAAACTCTTAGCACACGCTCCATTGTTTCAATAAACTTCACTTACAAAACACAAATTCAAAGATAACATTATTAAGAATTTCAAGGGGTGCCTGGTGGCTAAGTCAGTTGTCAGACTCTTGATTTGGGCTCTGGTCATGATCTCACGGTCATAGACCAAGCCCTGTGTCAGGCTCTGTGCTGGGTGTGGAGTCTGCTTGAGATTCTCTCTCTCCCTGTCTCTCTGCTCATACCTCTCTCAAAAAAAATTTCAAGATGGTGACCATTAAAGCATTAAACTCAAGTGTGAGGCTCTTCTGAGTGTGGGAGTCTACGTTGGTCCCTGGTCCACAAAGCCAGCCCATAATGGAGTAGTGGTTTATAGGATGCTTCCCCAGAGCCTATTTTGGAAACTATGTCAAGGTGTTTTGAACTGTCACAATAATTTTGAAGTGTGATTGGCATTTTTTGTGTGGTGGAGTGCCAGAGACACTAAACTTCCTGAATATTACATGATAAACATTCTTCCAAGCCCCCAAAGCATGAATGCCAATTGTCCCTAGACAGTCAAATAGATGAAAACCTACTTACAAGGATCTGAACCTAATTCTGTTTAAGATACATACTTAAAAAAATTTTTGCACTTTTAATATACTTTGGGTTTTCAAAGACAGCAACTGCCAATTCAAGTTGTACTTGGTGTTGTTTGGAATTTTCTTGAGTTATTTATCATTTTGGAACATCATATCTCCAATGACACTGACCTTCACCACCTTTTCCTGTCATAATTGCAATGGTCATATAGACTTATACCTATGTGGACACAAGTATGCTTATTTATCCCTTTGGTCAAAATGTCAAATGTAAAGAAAATTATTGACAATATTTAGTTCAGTATTTGTATTCTCACCATTACAATTTATTATAATTTGGTGTATACCTATGAGTCTTTCATTTGTCTTCAAATAGAATAGTGACTATGCATTTGTGTCTGAAATAAAAACAATTTTTTAAATGTAAAATTTTATCACAGTGTGGACATAATACTGATGCACATTTTCTTTTGAACTTTTATGTGGAGGTAGATTACCGTCTATGAATTTCATTCCAGGATAGGTTAGCCCGTCACACACACAGCATCTGTGTCTTCATTTTGACTTTAGTGGTAAGGCTTCTGGTGTTTCCCTTTCAACAATGTGCTGACTTTTGGGATAAGATAGCTGTATTTTATTTATTTTGCTGAATAAAATCTCTTAAATCAAGAGTGTCTATTGAGTTTTGTCAAAGCCTTTTTTGACAAAGACTTCACAGATGGCTATACAATGTTTTTTCTTTATACCTAATTGATGTGCTGAATTATATTAATAAATTTTCCAGCGTCGAGCAAAATTTCCTGGTTTCTCCGGTAAAACCCTATGTAGACATCCTTACTGGGTGAAAAACAATGCAAGGGAAGAAGTTGGGATGTTCACTGTCATCCCAGCACATCAGCCTCTAGAATGCAATTTTTGATTTGGCAAATTTACAAACACCAGCCAATCCCAAGATTTGGCTGTTAAATCTGCAAATGTTCCAGAGTTTGACTACACATGCTGGGATAATGACAGACCATCTACTGACAAAAATGGTCTTGGAGAGAGTGAGAATGTCTCTATCCAATCCCCTTTCTAGGTCCCTAAGATATTGTCTCTGGGATTGGTTTCTCTGGGAGCATTTTTCTCCTTCTCCCTTTTCAGAACCCATCACTGTTTGCAACCTCCTTGCACACTCCAAACAATTTGGCCAGGCTGGAGGCACTTGTTCCTGCACACATGGCGTAGAACAGAAGACAGACAAGTCAATCAACCAGATGACTGGATGCAAACAGGCAGTATGTTTACAGAATGCCTTTCCAGGCAGTACGTGATTTACATTCACAGCAGCCTCTGCATGGGTGCTATCCCTTTTCCCATGCTGCCCACCAAGCATCTGAGACTCAGGGTTCTTTTGAGCTCAAGACCATGGTCAACAAAAGGCAGAGCCAGGCCTGGGTCCTGGTACCTATCCCTCACTGAAGAAGCATTTCTGGAGTATACACATTGTTGTTGTCTAAGTGTACTTATGGCACCAAATGTGCTCAGATGGTAAGAATGGGGCTTGTTGAGTATGGGTCTTCTAGAAAGTGCAGGTGCCAGTGGCAGTGGGAAGGAAGATTGTGGGACTCCAGCTTGGGGGGAGCTGGCAGGGAGAATGTGGAGGATGCACTGTCTTTCTTTCCCAAGCCAGTGCTGCTTCTTGCCATTCTGTGGGTCCTGGGAAGCTTTCCACAAGCTTTCTCTCTCCATGTAGAAACAAGGGAGTGAGGGAGAAAAGGGAGGAATGAATACATGCATTTAAACCTGTTACTATTTTGTTTTATTTTTAATATTTTATTTGGAAATAATTTCACAGAGGGGTGCCTGGGTGGCTTAGTTGGTTAAGCGTCCAACTTCAGCTCAGGTCTTGATCTTGCTGTCTGTGTGTTCAAGCCCTGCATCAGGCTCTGTGCTGACAGCTCAGAGCCTGGAGCCTGCTTCAGATTCTGTGTTTCCCTCTCTCTTTCTTTCTCTGTCTCTCCCCCAATCGTACTTTGTCTCTCTCTCTGTCTCAAAAATAAGCAAAATATTAAAAAAAATTTAAAAAAGATAATTTCACAGAAAAGTTATAAAATAATATAAGCAACACCATGACACAGGTTTACCTTTTGTTAATATTTTATTCTAGTTGCTTTACCATTCTCTCTTTCTCTGCATGCGTGTGTATATACTTATGTGTGAATACATGCACAGAGACTCACAGAACGTTGTAAGAGCCATCTAAGTGCAAGTTATGTAATGGCCATTCATATCTAAATATTTCTGCAGGTATTTTCTGCAAATAGAAGTATTCTCTTGTGTAACTATAATACAGTTAACAACCTCAGTAAATTCCATACATTTAACACTGATACACCATTTTCATCTAATCTGTTGTTCATATTCCAATTTTGCCCATTGACCCAATAGTGACCTTCAGAACATTCTCTCCCTTTCCTTATCTCGGTTGTCATGTGTCTTTAGTCTCTTTAATATGGACTTCTCCCTCAGCCTTTCTTTTTTCTTTACAATATTGACATTTTTGAAGAATCTCTGATGTTGTTTTTGTTAGAACATGCCTCATCTCAGGCTTGTCTGATATTTATCCCTCATCTGAGTCAGTCTGTGCATTGCAGACTGGTGATAAAAGCTTTTATCTGGTGATAAAAACTTCTTATTTACTTATTTTTTCTGAAAAAGCTCATCACATATTCAGTACTAACCTTCCTCTCTGGAAATATTATTGCAACAGCCACTTTCTTGGTTGGGAAATGTTTATGTTATGCCACACTTATATCTGACTCATTCCTTCCAATGAAGGAAACTAGCCTTCATGCACTGTTGACTGTATGTACATTGGTACTGCCATTGTCGAAGACAATAGGGAATTTTCTCAAAAAATTAAAAATAGAAATACCTTACGATCCAGTAATTCCACTACTGGGTATTTACTATACCCCTTAAATGAAAACACTAATTCCAAAAGATATATGCACCCATATATTTGTTGCAGCATTATTTACAGTAGCCAAGATACGGGAGCAACCCATGTCTTGTGTCCATTGATAGATGAATGGGTAAAAAAGAGGAGGTATATATACACAATGAAATATTACTCAGCCATACACAAGGATGAGATCTTGACATTTGTGATGACATGAATAGATCTGGAGGGTACAATGTTAAGTGAAAGAAGTCAGAGAAAGGCAAATGCCATATGATTTCACTTACGTGTGGGATCTAAAAAAGCAAACAAATGAACAAAGAAACAACAAACAGACTCAAATACAGAGACCAAACTGAAGGTTGCCACAGGGGAGGTGGGTGGGAGAAGAGTGAAATAGATAAAGGTTATTAAGAGGTACAAACTTCCACTAATACAACAAATGATGCATGGGATGAAAAGGACAGCACAGGGGGTATTGCCAATAATATTGTAATAATGTTGTTTGGTGACAGATGGTGTCTACACTTATCTGATAAGCAGTGAGTAATGTATAGAATTGTTGAATCATTAAGTTGTACACCTGAAACTAATACAATATTGTATGTTAATTATAGTTCATTTTAAAAATAAATAAACAAGTAAATAAAAATAAGGAAGGAAACCCATTCATTTGTAGTTACTAACATAGCAACTAGCTTCATTATTCCAAATTAGGCAATTCTCTTCATTTTGTACTTTGAAACAGCCAATATCCTCATGTCTCCAGGGTTCTGCCTCCTTCAAATTGCCCTGATGCAAGCCCAAAGAACATAATCCTGTGTGGTACATGAGATTTGTATATCAGAAATGTTACTAACTCCAATACATAGAATTTGCTGGCTGGCACGGTTGATTATCAAAACAAAACAAACAACAAAGATGGTCCAACATGGAAAAGTAGACTTCTTATCATTATCTAAGAGTGGCACTTCAATTATTTTTTTTAATTTGCCCAGATATATTAATTTATCTCTTTAAGCACAGCAGTACTTCCTCATTCCCACAAGTGTTCATTTTGCACCAACTAGACCCAGTGTGCTAGGCACTGGACCATGCCCCAGAGATAGAAAAACTGAATCAGGCAGTCTATTTCCTAGGGGAGCATACTCTCTTTGAAGGAAACACCTATGTGAACCAGTCATAAGCTCGGTGTTCCAACACTCTCTCTGTCCTGTGATTCTCTAATAAGACCTTTCTTCTCCCAAGCATCAGTCATCTGGCAAACCCATTAGATACTGACCAGTTCTCTCTGCTTGGACCACGCTTTCTTTGAATGCACACTTATCCTGGTCTAGCTAGCTTTCCTCCCTTGCTCTCCCATAGAACCTATGAGGTCCTCTATCTCAGCACCTACCTTCCTGTGTTTGTCTGTGTATCACCACTGACCCAAAATAAACAGAGAGAAATGTCCAGAGACAATTGTTCTTTTCAGTTTGCATCCCTTGTGCTGAGAGGGAGCACAACTAGAGCAGTGAATATTTGTTATATGGACAGTGCAAGGACAGATGAGGTAGGACATGATAGGAGTTTTGAAAGATCATGGAGGCAGTCAGAAAGAAAAGAGGGAAATATGGAAGGCAAATGCAGGAGGTTCAACTTTTTAGTAAATCCTACAACCCTTGTTTGTAGTCATGGCTCTAAGATAGATAATCGTGCAGACCAGTTGTCTAAGTGGGCTCTCTGCTCATTCCAGGGATGTGTCACGCTTCGACACAGTTTAGAATCACCTCTGGGAGACCTGGGTTTAAGTCTTCAGCACATTTTTCTGAAAGTTCTTTATGCTGGCAAATCTGTTCTTTGAGGTTTGATTTAAAATTTGGACACAGGTCAAAGACATTTCAAGCAGAAACTATTTTACTGCAGAGTTCCTAATACTTAGAGTAGTGCCTGGCACACTGTAGGTGTTCAAAAATGTTTATTGGATATATGAATGAAAATATTCTTTTACTCCAAAATCAAGCTTGGCTAAAAATAATTATGCCATTTTTCTCATGTGACTCAGAGGCTTTATCTTAAGGCTGTTCCCATGGAAAATTCCAAAACTGTTTGAGGAAAAATTGTAATATTTGACTAAGACTATAGCCACCTATGTCACTCCAAAGGACACTCAGATAAATGATAATTGAAGAAACATTAGTCTGTATATTGTAGTTGTATATGTAAATATATGTTTAATATCCATTTTCAATGAACAAATGAATCACTCAGCACTAGGCCACTGAATGAGTAGGCTGAGAATTTCTGAGAGTCCAGACAGAGGTAGAGTGGCCTCCAACATATTTTCAGAAAATGGTTTGCTTTATGAAATTTTTGCAAGTTAATTTTTTTACAGAGAAGCATCTAGAAAAGGGAGTAATAACACAGAGACAGGTAATGGTAAAAGGTAAAAATTCATAAGTGAGTAGCATTCATAGACTTTTTCTCCTGCTCTGTCCAGGAGAAATATACAAACACCTTTTTTGATGTGAAGGAGGAACCAGATTAATAATTGACTACATTTTTTTTTGATGGTGAAGATGCTAATTGTTCATGCTAAATTATTACTGGTTGTAAAGAATGTTTGGACAAAATGCTCATAATCATCTTTTACTCCTAGATTTCTCTCAAAACCTATATCGAAGGCATTAGAAATTCTGTTAGTGCATTCTTAAATATAAATCAGACCATTTTAAACATAAATTCTAATCCATTAACACTGCCATCGGTTTCATGACCTGCTCTAGATGAAGCACTTTATAAAATTTTCTCTTTTTAAGCTTTATCGCATGACCTAGTATCATCTTTTTATTATGTCTTTGATAATCCTTATACCTCCTGTCATTTCCACTTTCAAATGATGTTTGTGCTTAGCAAGTATAAAATCAATTGCCTTTCTTATAGTAAAAAATTTGTTTTATCATAAGAATCCTCTCAGGTTGTTTTTAAAAGATATCTTGAGTTTGAGAATTTGGAGGAAGAGAGGCCCAAGGACCAGAAAGGGGGAAGCCAAGGGCCAAGAAGCTAGAAAGACAGAGAGAGGCTGAGAGTGGTGGTAACCAGTGCCACTCCTGACATGGGGCAGATCGTGTCACCCTTGATGACAACACTACATTTCTATGAGTAATGCCTTTTCAGAACCTCTCAAAAAATATTAATTGTATTCTTAGGCATGCTTTGAGGAAATGGATAATTGGGGGCAATACAATATATGGAAAACCTAGGCTCTTTTAAGAAAGCAAGCAGCAGTTTGCAAAAGTAAGATAGGAGTTTCCAAAACCTGAACGGGAGGATTATGATTTTTTTAGGACTTGGAACAGGTGATTTAGGGGTGAACAAGTGATCACATCTAATGAAGTCTAGATTTCCCAGGAATCTGGGGGCTCAGCTGACAGTCAAACTGCACAAATGTTTTGTTTTACCAAGTATTCAAGGAGCTGGACTCTCTGGTACCTTCAGAAATTTTCACTGAGCAGTAGAGTTTTAAATTTTTTATTTTATTTGTTCTCATTTATTTGTGAGAGAGAGAGAGAGAGAGGCAGAGCACAAGTACAGGAGGGACAGAGAGAGGGAGACACAGATTCTGAAGTAGTCTCTAGGCCCTAAGCTGTCAGCACAGAGCCTGATGTGGGGCTAGAACTCGCGAACCGCGAGATCATGACCTGAGCCAAAGTCGGTTGCTTAACCGACTGACCCACCCAGGCACCTCCCCTATTGTGTACTTATAACTTAAAGAAACTCACATTTAAAACTCTACCACTCAAGGGTGCCTGGGTGGCTCAGTCGGTTAAGCATCCTGCTTTCGGCTCAGGTCATGATCTCATGGCTGGTGAGTCTGAGTCCTGCATCGGGCTCTGTGCTGACAGCTCAGAGCCTGGAGCCAGCTTCTGATCTGTGTCTCCCTCTCTCTGCCCCTCCCCCGTTCACACTCTGTCTCTCTCTGTGTGTGTCAAAAATGAATAAACACTAAAAAAAAATAAGTGGGCTTGGGATTTGAGAGAACATCCGGACCCTTTAATCAAATGTTGCACGTCGTGGTCTCAGGCTTTTCTTAGCTATAAAATGAGTTTGATGGGTTATTTAACCAAATAATAGAATAAAATAGGAAATGTCAGTACTCACATGGTAAGAGTAAATATTGTTTAAAGAAATTTTATTTCCTTTATGTACATGTGTTTATATATGTACATAGGTGAATATATATGTATATATGAGCTCAGCAAACCCTTTTTTGTTGTTGTTGGAAAAATGCCAAATATTAACATCAGTATATGGCTGAAAGAGGGAAAATTTGATGACACCATGAAACAATAAATTTCTAATATATAAAAATAAATCTTAATTTAAAAAGATATTGTTTTCAGGGAGTCTGTTGGCTTTGTTGGTTAAGCACTCAACTCTTGATTTCAGCTCAGGTCATGATCTCATGAGAGTTCATGAGTTTGAGCTCCATGTAGGGCTCTGCACTGACAGTGCAGAGCCTGCTTGGGATTCTCTCTCTCTTCCCCTCCCACACGTTTGCTCGCGCTCTCTCTCTCTCTCTCTCTTTCAGAATAAGTAAACTTTAAAGTATATATATTATTCTCTATGTTATTACAAACTTCAATGGCCATATTTTCTAAGCTGCACATTAGGTACAGGAAAGAATGTTGAGCATCACCCGTGTCTGGACTGGCCCTGAATTCACTACCTTGCACATTCGCAATACGGGAAAGGACTAACTTTAACTGAGGTTGCTGGACGGCAAGCTATTTTGGGGTACCATCATTTTTCCTAGCAGTCTATTCTTTTCTTTGCTTTCTTTATATTATTTGTGTTACATGTGTACCTCAACTGACTGACAGAATGCACCATGTCTAGGGCTCAAGGATGAGTCAACCTAAATACCAGGACAGTTTTGGAGTACAAATGAACGATACCACAATGCCAGTCCCACATCGAGGGAAAGGGTTTGGACTTTGCACCTCTGTGTCAGTCGGTGGTGGGCAGAAGGCTTGCCCCTTGGGTTGTGATATGGTGGCGCTGTGTGGTAGTAAGTTACTCTCCAGGAGAGGGTCTCCCATTTGGACAAGTGCATTCTCAGAAGAAGAATTGGAGGCATCTGTGATTCCTTAGCCAGATAAAGAGGACTGAACAGGGCACTGGTGATGTCATGGCAACGTCCTCTCACCTTTAATTTATCTTCAGGCAGCTAGATTGTGAATCATGCTAGCTCCTTGTTTATTAGTCCCTGCACCAGCTAGATTTCTTCTTATGGCTGGGCACCAACCACTTCCCTGAACTTTCTGTGAGAGCTGTCTAATCATGTGCAGGATTATGGTATCTGTTGATGAGGTGCTATATTTTAATTAATGTAGCCCAAGAGCTCATTATCTTTTTTGGCAACACCTCACCAGTAAACACAACTTTTGTTTTTGTGTGCTGCCACAAAGCAATATTTGTCCCATCTTCCATTTCTAGAGTTATTTTTGGGACCCAAGTGCAAGTCCTGTCATCTTTTCTCTATTAAATTTCAACTTGTCAAATTTTGCTCTCATTTTATCCTGGGAGCCCTGATCCAATCAGCCAAAGCATTTGCTATCTTGTCGAGCTTTAAAAAAGACCAGGAATGCAATGATAATTTCTCTAAATTTTAATCCAAACCCTTCAGTCTTTTTCTATAGAAGCTTCTTTCCAGATTGATATCAGTCCTTAATCATTTTTATGGTTGCAAAGCCAACTGTCATTTACCCTATGCTGTCATTCAGCTTGTGTTATCTCAATTTCTCCTTAAAATGGCATAAGAGATCATTTCATATTAAATGCTGAACTAGAAATGTATAATGCCCAAAGTGTGTGTACAACCTAACTGCTTAAAAATACCGATAAAATGAAATAAAGTTAATATAGCATGTCTTGCTCTGGATCTAAGTGATATTCTTTCCTTTTCTATATACCCATGAAATGTCCTGGACAAAAGTTAACTTATAGTTTATGCCCACAGCTCTCTCATCCTTCAAAGGCAAAGCCACATCTCTCCATCAGCAGCTATTCTGTGTCTTTCCCATTCTTTGCCCTCCACTAGGGATCATCAGTAGACACTTGGAGATTTCACTCACAATTTCCTCAGTGACGGGCATATAATTCATTTCTGGCATAGACCTCAATCTGTTCAGTGTGACTGGGTACAATCAGACACATGCACACATACGTGTAAACAACCATGCACACGTACCTTTTCCATGTAGTTTATACTTCTATTCTGCCTTATGAGTGACTGTTTCATTCCTTTTGATCTCTAAGTCATTTTCATCAACATTGAAGCTAGCTACAAAATAGTTAAGATCCAAGTTTTCTTTGGACATCAGTCAGACAGCTTGTAAGAATGGGACAACTCCATTTTTGTTCATTTTGTTCCAAATATGACTTGTTTTTCAAGTTTTTAAATTTATTTTGAGAGAGATGTAGAGAACATGAGCAGCGGAGGGGCAGACAGAGGAGGAAGGGAGAATCCCAAGTAGGCTCCACATGGTGAGTACACAGAGCCCAATGCAGCCTCAAACTCATGACACAAGGAGATCATGAACTGAGCTGAAATCAAGACTCAGATGCTTAACCGACTGAAGCACCCATCTCCCCTCCACCAAATATATCTTTAAAGAAGTATTTTTGAATCATTGGTTTGTTGATTTCAGATAGTCTTTCGTTTTGTGAATCTTTGGGACTGTAAGATTTAGGACATTTCCTTTTTATCATTTTATTCTTTATCTCTAGATCCTTCTTGGGCGGAGTTGAAGCCCTCTTTCTCTGTTAGTGCAAGTTTTTCTTCATAGTTTTCCAACTGTCTTCCTTGGACCAGCCAGTCTGTTCCCATGTTGGCTGCTTTTCCAGCCCACATCTGTGCCCTGACCATGTGCACACTTAACCTCAGTCCTAACCCGGAGAACTGTGACCTGAGAATTCAGTTGCCTCTTCTTTCCAAACTGTGGCCACTCAGATGCATCATCTTTACCTACAATGTCAAATGAATCCCTCTTCTCTGAGGGATTTTGCTGTACTTCATTTCTGCCATCACTCGATCTCCTAAAAACAGCATGGTATAACCCTTTCACAATTCAAATAACACTACTCATAAATAAACATTGGTAATGAAATAAAATTTATGTAACTGGGTAACTCCTTTACTTCCTTTGCATTTATCCTATTTAAACTATTCTTTGTGTCAATGTCAGAACTAAATGAGAGTTAGGGAACAAAACAGAGAATCACCACTAGCAAATTCATTAACTAAAGTCATGTTTGCATTCTTACTATCAGTTTTATTTGAACCGAATTCTCCTAAATTTAATGTGATGTTTAAGCTTTCTTACTAAGAAATGGTATGCCTGAGTTTTTGACTGTATGTGAGCACAGGAAACCTGCATTTCTGACAGAATATTTAATGAATTAACTGAATAAAGCACTTTGAACAATCCTTGATATGTGATAAGTGCTCAATAAAAGCTAGTTTTTAGAATAATATTTTTTTTTACTTTATTGACATGTTCACATTATAAAAGATTGTCACAGGGTTTCATTTAATGATGCATATTGTTGTTTTAACAATAGTACAGGAATCTACACAATGACTTTGCTGATTGGCATTCTTCTGTTCTACCTTATGTTACTTACGATCCATAGTATAATATTGTCATGATCTATACCAGAGTTGAATATGTTTTCAAATGTCAATTGTTAAAGAAGTATCTTGCCTATGAAGTATGTATTGAATCCAAGAATAGAAAATATACAACTCACACCAAAGAAGAATTGTCTACAAAGAAAATTTACCTTTGGGTTTCTCTAAGTAAACATGTCTACCACAATAGCATCCGATCCTTAAAGTCTTTGATCTCAGTTAATGTGTAGATAAGGGTCCTGGCTCAGAACTGCAATCAACACACTACTTTATCAAAAAGACCTCACTACCAAAAAAGTGTCAGATAAGTAAAGAGGTTCCTAACGATGCACTTGATTTACATACTGGCCTTATCTCAGTATGAAACCAGCTGGCAGTAACAAACTACTGAAGAATTGGCAGTGGTTGGCAGACTTTTGGTTTGAAATAAGTCAATTAAAATTTTTGCTTCTTAGATAATTCAGCCTGTGAGAAAAATCTACGCTTGGAGGCAATAAGTAGTTTGTATAATACTTAAGCTATCAAATGACATGACTTCTTTTTTTTCTTTGGTTGGACAGCATTAGACTAGAATTTTATTACTGTAATTTGAGTTGTGCTTATGATTATTACCTAGGTAAGGTCGCCAGAAATAGCAAATAAAACTGTAGAACACTGGGTTAAATTTGGATTTTAGATAATCAATAAATATTTTTTTTAGTATAAGTTGGATCCATGCAATATTAACGACATACTTTTACCAAAACAAGAAAAATATTATTTATTTGAAAAATAAATTTAACTGGGTGTCTCGTATTTTATCTGGCAAACTTATACATAGACTTATGAGCTTACTCATTGGAACTACCTTACTGCAGTATTACAAGTGGCCAATGACTACAAAACACCCTTTTTTTTTTCCCTCCAAAATCTCTGACTTTAATTTCCTGGATTGGCAGGAAAGGTTAATTTGTTGATGTAGAGTTAAGAATGATGAGTAAATTGTGAAAACTTTCATGAGAAGGAAGTTTCTGTTGTATTATCCATTAATCTTGATATGGCAGGTAACTAGAGAGATTCCTTTCTAATACTGTTCAAGCATGAAATGACAAAGCTGATAGACAATTGAAGCAAATTTCATTTTTGATTGCATAATGAGTTTTGGGCATATTATTAATAACCATTTTACTTACATTAATTACAGGAGCTTTATTTCTCCTGCTGGGCTTTTAGAATAGAGAGTATGCTTTAAGATTCCCTTTCAGTTGAAAACTTCAGTTGCATGAAATATGGAACACAGAAATTTGGGCATGATCCAACTAATTATATCAGCTAATCTTAATTAAGGGTAAATAGAAATGAGATGAGATCATTTTAGCTAATTTATTTCTACTTACTTATTTTTAAAAAATTCAACAGTTTTAAAAAATTAGACACTTTCACGTGTATTTATTTTATTTAAATGCACAATAACACACAGAATGTAATTAGCCAATACTTGGACTTGAATCTAGGTATGCCTGCTCTAGAACCCACGCTTTGAACCATGCTGCCTCTCCATATCCTTCCTTTCCTTAGACTAGAACAGCAACTGGTTTTAGTGTTTCTAATGACAGTAGACCATGATCTTCATTTGCCACCCCATTCCCCCAGAATCATCCCATTATGTATATATTCTACGCTCACATCTGCATTTATTTCCCTGTATACTCAAATTACTTACTACTTCAAATTAGTCCTTGAGTCTACTCCTGAAAATAAGCCAAACTCTCATAGTAATCTTACAGAATAGTAATTTAGGACCAAGCCACCAATCTAAGTTTAAACTGTTTATCATGAGGAACTAAAGTTCAGAATATCTAACTCTATTAAAACAACAATAACAAAACCCACTGGATTTTATTTACTTTATGTTATAAATACTTTTTTTTTTAGAGGAAAACGTGCTTGGTAGATGATCTGCAAGTGAACACATTCACATAACCACACCTACATCAAGAAATAAAGTAACCAGGATGCCAGAGGCTGATATACCTGACACACCGTCCTGATTCCTACTTACCCAGCTTCTCCAAAAATAACCACTCTCTTGATGTTTTACTCCATAGATTAGTTACCCCTGGTTTTGAATTTTTTAAAGAGTGGAATCATGCATTATATATTCTTTGTAAATAGCCTCATTTACTTAACATTATATTTGTGTGATTCATTCACACTATTGCATGTGGCAACCGTCCGTTCATTTTAATTGTTGGGTGGTACCCTATTGTAGGAATATACCAACCCTCAGCAAATCTGTTATGCTCTTTCCATTTTTAAGTACTATAAGTAATGTGCCAATGAAAATTCTTCTACTTATCTTCTGGGTATAAATATATACATATCTGTTGTTTTCATATTCAGAAATCTAATTGTAGAATAACAGGGTAAATGAGTTAAGGTTGGTGCAAGAAAAAAGATGGCACAAGCGAACTGGGATAATTCTTGGCTTTTTTATTTCCATATGAATTTTAGGATTTGCTAGTAAAAAAATATATAATTGATGATATTATGATTAAAATGGCATGAGTCTATAGGTTAACTTGGGGAGAATCAATACTTTTAGAATATCTAGTTTTTCAACATAGCTTATTGCTCTGTTTATTTAGTTCTTTAAAAATATGGGGAGCCTGAGTGGTTCAGTGTGTTGAGTGTCAGACTTCAGTTGTGAGTTCGAGCCCTGTATTGGGCTCTGCGTTGTCAGTGTGGAGCCTGCTTCCGATCCTCTGTCCCCCTTCTCTCTCTGCACCTTTCCGGCTCCTGATCTCTCTCTCAAAATTAAATAAACATTTAAAAAATAATGCTTTAGAGTTTTTTTATGTAGAGAAAAAAATTTTATTTTATAGTTTATTAAAATATAGTTACTATTTGTATATCGATCTTGTACCCAGAACTCTTGTTTAATCAATATGTTAATTCTGGCAGATTACCCATGAATTCTTTTGGAATTACTATACATAGACAAACTTTTGTTCTGTAAAGAAATTACAGTTATATATTTTCCATATGAGTGTCATTTTTTTCTTTCCTTTTTTTTTTTTGGCGGGGGTGGGGTCTTATCGCAATGACTATGGCCACCAGTGCAATGTTGTAGAGATGCTATGATGTCAAACAATCTTATTTTATTCTTTGGCTTAAGGGGAAATATTTATAGTAGGTTACCACTAAGTATAATGTTCACTGCAAGGTTTTTGTATATACCTTTTATTAAATTAAGAAAATACCCTTTATCAAAATAGTTTTTCTGCATCATTTCATTTGTGTATGGTGAATTTTGTTTATTGATTTCTAACCTTGTACTGGAGGAATACATTTTTATTGGTTGTGATGTATTATGTTTTTATATTATAATATATTCAGTTTGTTAATATTTTCCTTGGGACCTGAGGAGCCTGGGTGGTTCAGTCGGTTAAGCATCTGACTTCGGCTCAGGTCATGATCTCACTGTTTGTGAGTTCAAGCCCCGCACTGGGCTGTGTGCTGACAGCTCAGAGCCTGGAGTCTGCTTTGTTTGGATTCTGTCTCCCTCTCTGTCTCTGCCCCTCCCCAGCTCACGCTCTGTTCTCTCTGTCTCTCAAAAATGAATAAACATTAAAAAAATTTTAAAAAAATTCCTTAGGACATTTTTATATGGTTTGGAAGAGTTCACCTGGATTTAAACATTCCTTTTTTTAATTGTTTTTTTTAATTCTATCTAGTTAACATGCAGTGTTTTATCAGTTCCAAGTGTACAATATAGTGATTCAACACTTTCATACATCACCCAATGCTCATCACGTCAAGTGCATTCTGTCATCCCCATCACCGATATCCCCTTCCCCCCAATCACCTCTCCTCTGGTAACCATCAGTTTGTTCTCTACAGTTCAGAGTGTGTTCCTTGGTTCCTTTCTCTCTCGCTCTTGTTTTTTGTTTTTTTGTTTTTTTGTTTTTTTTCCCATTACTTTCTTAACAGCCACATGACTCTGAAAACAGTCCTTTTCAGAGCTAGGTGCCAAGGATATGCTGCACTCATAATAAGTTGATAAATGAGCCTGTGGTTCTATTTTCTAATGAAATTAGTTAAGGCTCTTATGATATCTCTCTAAAGCATTTGGTACAAATCATCAATGAAACCAACAAGGTTTATAGTTTCACTTGTAGGAATCCCTTAAATTATAGATTCAGTTTCTTTAATAGATACAACATTGTTCATCTTTCATCTTGATATATGGTGCTAATATAGGACTTTGTTTATTTTATTTAAAATTTCACTAAATTAAGAGTAAGAAAGTTTCAAAATTTCATTTTATTATATATATATATATTTTTTTTTTTTAATTTTTTTTTCAACGTTTTTTTTTTTTATTTATTTTTGGGACAGAGAGAGACAGAGCATGAACGGGGGAGGGGCAGAGAGAGAGGGAGACACAGAATCGGAAACATGCTCCAGGCTCCGAGCCATCAGCCCAGAGCCTGACGCGGGGCTCGAACTCACGGACCGCGAGATCGTGACCTGGCTGAAGTCGGACGCTTAACCGACTGCGCCACCCAGGCGCCCCAAAATTTCATTTTATTATATATTTTAAGGCCCATAGACTATCTCCCTTTTTATTCTTGATATTGGTAATTTTGCATTCTTTCATTTATACTTGATCATTCTTACCAGTAGCTTCTCAATTTTATTTGGCTTCATAAATAATTGATTTTTGCCTTTCCTTTTATGATTACACATTTGTTTTTTCTCTTCAGTTATATTATCTTTATCATTTTCTTCCTTATATCTTTGGCTTTAATATATACATGGTATGTTTGTTTGTATGGTATCTTCATTTTTTGTTTTTTGTTTTTTTGTTTTTTGTTTTCTTGGTCAGCTTCTTGGGATGCAAGTCAGGTCATTGATGGCTTTTCTTTTTCCAATATATGCATTTGCATTCAAATATTTCTCTCAAAATACAGCTTTAGCTACATCCATTAAATTTTGACATGTTATTATTATTATAATCCACTTCAAAATATTTTCCAGTTTCCACTCTGATTGTTTTACCTGTGGGTTATTTGAAACTGCTGTTTTATTTTGCAAAGCATGGGAATTTTCTTGATAAGTTTGTGTTAATTTCTCTTTGTTAATCATATTTATTTTCACTATGATCAGATGTTGTGCTTTGTATGATACAATCTTTCAAAATTTGATGAAGCTTGCTTTATGACACAGTGTGTGGTCAGTTTCAGTAAATGTTTTGTGTGCAAGAGAAACAATGTGTATCATGCAGTAGCTTTGTGCACTCTTTTATGTAAGTGAACTACAATAGGAATGTTAAGGTCAAGTTGGTTAATGGTACACTTCAAATCTTTTAAGTACTTATTGATTTTTTTTTTCTGTGCTTGTTCTGTTAAGAGGTGGGTATTAAAATTTCCCATTATAATTGTATTTGTCTATTTCTTTTAATTCTGTAAATATTTGCTAACTATATCTTGAGGCTGCATAATTAAGTACCTATACATTTAGAATGTTTTTGTCTTTCTAGTGATTCAATAATTTTATCATTATAAAATTTCTCTGTTTTTCTCTGGTAACACTTGTTACTCTAGTAATTTGCTTTGTTTTGAGTTAATTATAGCCACACCAACTTTCTTTCTTTTTCCTCCATTTCACTTTTCACCTTTTCATATCCTAATATTTTTAAGTAGCATATGGTTGTGTTTTCTAAATTTTAAAAACTGGCCAGTCTGACAATCCATGTATTTTCCTTAATATTTTTTATTTAAGGATAACTTGCATATAAGAAAGGTGTTTTCAACAAAAATGTATAGCTTCATATAAAAATAAACTATTAGGACTACATCAGAATGAAAGTCTTCTGCACAATGAAGGAAAAAGCAACAAAACTAAAAGACACCCTACTGAGTGGGAGAAGATATTTGCAAGTAACATATTCAATAAAGCGTTAGTATCTAAAATATGTAAAAAACTTACACAACTCAACACCCAATAAACAAATAATCCAGTTAAAAATGGGCAGAAGACATAAGAGACATTTTTCCAAAGAAGATATCCAGATGGCCAACTGACACATGAAAGATGCTTAACATCACTCATCATCAGGGAAATGCAAATCAAAACTACAATGAGATATCACTTCACACTTGTCAGAATGGCTAAAATCAAAAAGAAACAAGTGTTGGCAAGGATGTGGAGAAAAAGGAACCCTCTTGCTCTGTTGGTGGGAATGCAAACTGGTGTAGCCACTGTGGAAAAGAGTATGGAGGTTCTTCAAAAAGTTAAAAACAACTCTTGGGACACCTGGGTGGCTCGGTGGGTTAAGTGTCCAACTTCAGCTCTGGTCATGATCTCATGGGTTTGTGATTTCAAGCCCTGTGTCGCCTCTCTGCTGTCAGCACAGAGCCTGCTTTGGATCCCCTGCCCCCCTCTCTGCCCTTCCCTTGCTTCTGCTCTCTTTCTCTCTCAAAAATCAATAAACATTAAAAAAAATAATTCTTAATTTTGGCTCAGGTTATGATCTCACGGTTGGTGAGATTGAACCCTGTGTTGGGCTTGGCACTGACAGTGTGGAGACTGCTTGGGATTCTGTGTCTCCCTCTCTCTCTGCCCTCCCCCCTCAAGTAAATAAACATTAAAAAAATAATAAGAGTTAAAAAAATTTAATGTTTATTTTGAGAGAGAGAGAGAGAGAGACAGAGTGTGAGTAGAAGAGAGGCAGAGAGAAGAGACACAGAATCTGAAGCAGGCTCCAGGCTCTGAGCTGTCAGCATGGAGCCCAAAACGAGGCTCAAACTCACAAACTGCGAGATCATGACCTGAGCCAAAGTCAGATGCTTAACCAACTGAGCCACCCAGGTGCCCTAATAATAAAAGTTAAAAAAATTTTTTTAATGTTTATTTATTTTTGAGAGAGAGAGTGAGACAGAGCATGAGCAGGGGAGGGCCAGAGAGAGAGGGAGACACAGAATTGGAAGCAGGCTCCAGGCTCTGAGCTGTCAGCACGGAGCCTTGAAGTGGGGCTTAAACTCACAACCTTGGAGATCATGACCTGAGCTGAAGTCAGATGCTTAACCGACTTAGCCACGCAGGTGCTCCAATAAAACTTTTTCAAAAAGTTAAAAATAGAATTACCCTATGATTCAGTAATCGCACTACTGGGTTATTTACCCAAAGAATATAAATAGACAAATTCAAATGGATACATGCACTCCTATGTTTATTGCAACGTTATTTACAATAACCAAATTATGGAAGCAGTCCATGTTCATCTGTAGATGAATGGATAAAGAAGATGTGGCATATATACACAATGGAATATTGTTCAGTCATCACAAAGAATGAAATCTTGCCATTTGCAACATGTATGGACCTAGAGAGTACAATGCTAAACAAAATAAGTCAGAGAAAGATAAATTTCATATTATTTCACTCATATGTGGAATTTAAGAAGCAAGTAAAGGAAAAAGAGAGACAAACCAGAAATCAAATTCTTAACTATGGAGAACAAGCTGCTTAGGGAGGGGTGGTGCTGGGGCGGGGCGGGGGGGGGGTTGGGAAAACAGGTGCTAGGGATTAAGGAGTGCATTTGTGGTGACAAGGACTGGGTGTTGTATCTGAGTGAATCACTATATTGTACACCCGAAGCTAATATAACACTGTATGTTAGCTATAGTGGAATTAAAAAATAATAAAAATATTAAAAATTAATTAACTCATTAAGTCAAAAGCGTATAGCTTCCTAAACACATCAGTGTTACCATGTCTTGGATGAAGAAATAAAATATAACCAGCACTGCGGCTGTCCTTCTGTGCCCCTTTCAGTCATTACTGTTGCCATCCAAGGCCCCCATAAAGCAAAGGAAGCCACAACCTGTCACTGTCAATTCACCATTTTCCTCCAGGGTTTTCTACTCTAGGTTTTTTTCACAGATTCTTGCCCGTGGAGGGTCTTTGTCTCCCAGCACTGGGAAATCTCCACTCTTCAGATAATTCCTCTTTTCCTCTGTTAGGCCAAGTCAAGATGCTGGGTCTGTAGCCCTGCCCAGAATTAGTATGTGCAGCCAAAGGGAAGCTAAAGCTCCTTGACTCACCTTTGCAAGTTGCTCTTTGGAACCTGTGTTCCTCTAGTTCTTGTGCCAACAACTTTCAAAGTAATCTGATTTTATATTGGAATCAGTTGTTCTCACCAGGTCTGTTAGACTGCCATGACCTTTTTCATCTTACCTAACAGCATAAGCAAACGTACATTTCTCATCTTTTGGTCTATTTTGTTTAAATTAAAAAAAAATGACACATATTTGGTTTTAGACCTTCTTTTTTTTTCTACCCAATTTTTATTTGCCCCATCTGTTCAATATTATGGCTATCAACCTTCGCCTTCTTTTGGATTATTTAAGTATATTTCATCATTATGTATTTTTCTTCTAGCTCTATTGCTTTTTTAGTTATATACATATTTGTTATTTTTTGGTGATTACCCTAAGGATTTCCACATATATTTTTAGAATATTTTGAATAATACAAAGACCTTAATAAACTTAATCACACTTACCCTTCTCCACCAACTTGTTATGTCTCTGTTTTTCATTCTTTTATAACTTAAATGCCACACATTATTATTGTTGTATTTCCTAGCATGCATACAGATATTTTTACATAAATTTACCCTTTCTGTCACTTTTTATTGCATCTCTTGAGCTGCCATCTGGGAACATTTTCCTTCTGTCTGAATTTCACCATTAATATATCCATTAGTGCGGGTCTGCTGGTGATAAATTATCTTACTTTTTTGTTTTTCTGAGCAAAATGTTCTTATTCCATTTTCAATTTCAAGAGATGTTTTCACTCTAGGTTGCTGATATTTTTTTTTCCAGCAGTTTGAAGATATTTTACTGTCTTCTGGTTTCCTGGCTTTCTGTTGAAAAGTTGCACATCACTCTTATTCTTTTTTGTTTCTAATTGGATGCTTTTACATTTTTCTATTTGCCTTTGTTTTTTAGCAGTTTAACTAGGATATGCCCAGGTATAGTTATTTTTTTTTTTGTTATTGTTTTTGTGCGTATATTTATCTTACTTTGGATTTAGTAGAACATTCTGAACTTATTTGTAGATACAGTGATATCAGTTTTGGAAGATTCCCAGTTGTTAAATGTTTAAATATCGCTGTGGTGCATTCATTCCTTCTTTTCCTTCTGGAATCCCAACTCTAGGTATTAGAACTTCATCCTTGAGGTGTGTCTCATCTGCATTTAACTTATCCAATGTATTCTTAATTTAAGGATTTTAATTGTTGTTTTTCTTTAGTTCTAGAATTTCACTTGATCCTTTTTTATAGTCTCAATTATGCATCCAAATATTCTTATTTTTTTAATTCCTTGAACGTATTCACTATAGTCATTTTATGCTCTACTTTGAAAATCTTATTATCTAAATTTTTGTAAAATCTTTTATTGTCTGCCTTTTCTCCTAATTTCTGTCATCTTGTTTTCTTGTTATTTCTAAGTCTTTTTATTTTTTATTGAATGCCAGACCTTGTTTATAAAAATTCTAGAGGCAATTTGGGCTTCTGAATAATCGTGTTTCTTTAAGAGAGTTTTACTTTAGCTCCCAATGGGCTTTTAGGCTATAAATCTAGAAATCCTAAATTATTTTTATCTAATTAAGGCCTGAGGTGAATGGGTTGGGCTTTGGCCCCCAGAAGATTTATTTCTGGTTCACTTTTACTCCCTAACATAGCCTTTCATTGTTCCAACTGTAAGTCTGGAATATTGAAATGGTACTTCCTGTTTGGCACTTTATGTTTTCATTTTTTTGTACCTTTAGCTTGAAACTCTGCTTAGCTGCTCAGCTTCTCAAGGATTCCTTTCAGAATTGGTAAATAATCCAGAGAGAAAAGCAGCACAAATGCTTGTCTTTTCAGTAGTCATTATACAAATTCTTTATGTTCTACAGATTTCTTTTTCATTTTCTTTCTTCTTTTTTGTCTAATTAATCTAGTTTTTCTATCTATGGCTGGTTTAGTTAAGAAAAACCTGATACATTATGCCTGGAAATACAAGTCCACTTGGTAGAATATTTATGCACCAAACATCAGAAATTTTAAATATATTAAGCAAACATTGATGGGATTGAGAGAGAAATAGATAACAGCATAATAATAGAGACTTTAATACTCAGCTCTCAATAATGGATAGAACAATCAGACAGAAGATCAATAAGAAAATAGAGGACTTGAACTACACTATAGACCAACTGGACATAACAGACATCTACAGAACATTCCATCCAAGAACAACAGAATAAACATTCTTAGGCACATGTGAAGCATATCTGCAAGATACACTACATATAAGATGACAAAATAAGTCTTAACTAATTAAAAAAGATTAGAAATATATAAAGTGTCTTTCTGATCACACTGGAATGAAACTAGAAATCAGTAGCAGAAGGAAAACTGGGAAATCCGCAAATACATGGAAATTAAACTCCACACTCATAAACAACCAAAGACTCAGAGAAACACAAAGGAAACTATGAATTCCTTTATGACAAATGAAAATAAAAACACAACATAAAACAACTTATGAGATGCAGTGAAAGGAGTAGTAGGAGGGAATTTTATAATGATAAATACTTTCATTAAAAAGAAAAAAAAGATTTAAAATCAACAACAAAATTTTACATTTCAAAGAACTAGAAAAAAGAACAAAGGAATCCCAAAGCTAAAAGAAAAGAAATAATAAAGATTACAGCAGAGATAAACAAAATAGAGAAGAGAGAAAAATCAATGAAATGGAGTCAATTTTTTAAAAGGTCAACAAAATTGACAAAACCTTATTTAGATTAACGAAGGAAAAGAAAAACTCAACTAAAATCAGAAAGGAAAATCAGAAAGGGGACTTACAATTGATGCCACAGACTAACAATGAAAATTCAACAGCACCTTAAAAGGATCATTCACCATGGCCAGGAAGGATTTATTTCTGCAATGTGAGGATGATTCAAAATTAAGGACAAAACCATATGCTTATTTCAACAGATGCAGAGAAAGTATATGATACAATTCAACACCCTTTCATTATAAAAACACCCAACAAACTAGGAACAAAAGGAAACTACCTCAACAATATAAAGACCCTTTATGAAAAGCCCACAGCTAACTTCATACTGAATGATTAAAGGCTGAAAGTACTTCCTCTCAGATAAGGATAGCAAAGTCACTATCACCACTTCTATTCGGCACAGTACTGGAGGTCCTAGCCAAAACTAACAGCGGGAAAAATAAATAAAACTCATCCAAATCATAAAGAACAAAATAAAAGTATCTATTTGTGGATGACATGACCTTATATTTAGAAAACCCTGACGTTTCCACAAAAAAAAGCAATAAAAACTAATGAATGACTTCAGCAAAGTTGCAGGATATGAAAACAACATGGAAAAATCACTTGCGTTTCTATGTGTTAACAATAAACATTCTGAAAAGGAAACTAAGAACACAATTCCATTTATGATAGCATCAGAAGGAATCAAGTACTTAAAAATAAAGATTGCCAAGGAGGTGCAAGAGATGTACACTGAAAACTACAAAACACTGCTGAAAGAAATTAAGGAAGACACCTTAATATATGAAAACATAATATTGTTAAGATGTCAATACTACCTGAAGTGATCTACAGATTCAATGCAATCTGCATTTACTATAACCCCAATGATGTTTTTGTAGAAATAGAAAAATCCATCCTAAACTTCAAATGGAATTATAAGGAACCCTAAATAACCAGAACAATCTTGAAAAAAAAGAACAAAGTTAAAGGTCTCACACTTGTTTTCAAAACATATCACAAATTAATAGTCATCAAGATGATATAGTTCTGGCATAAAAACAGATGTAGACCAATGGAATACACTAGAGAGTCTATAGTCAAGTGATCTTAGACAAGAATGTCAAAACCACCCAATGGGGAAAAGATAGCCTCTTCAATACACAAAATGATATCTATATTCCAAAGAGGGAAGTTAGACTCTTATTTTACTCTATATACAAAAATTAACTCAAAATGGATTAAAGAATTAAATATAAGGCCCAAAACTTATAAAATTCCTTGAAGAATAGTCTATATGTCTGTGGAAAACAGTATGGAGGTTCCTCAAAAATAAAAATAGGTATGATTCAGCAATTCCACCTCTGGGTATATATCCAAAGGAAATAAAATCACTATGTAAAAGAGATATCTCAACCCTCATGTTCATTGCTCTATTATTTACAATAGCCAAAACATGGAAACAACCTAAGTGTTCATTAACAGATGAATAGATAAATAAATTGTGGTGTATACATACAATGGAATACTATTTAGCTATACAAATAAGGAAAACCTGTTATTGGTGAAAACATGGATGGAACGTTAGGGTATTATGCTAAATAAGTCAGACAGAAAAAGATAAATGTTGTATAATTTCACTTTCCTGTGGAATATATTTATTATTTATTATCATTTATTTTAGAGAGAGTGAGAGTGGGAGAGAGGGACAGGGGAGGGGGAGAGAGAGAGAGAGAGAGAGAGAGAGAGAGACTGAATCTTAAGCAGGCTCCATGCTCAGCATGGAATCCGAAGTAGGGCTTAATTCCACGACCTTGGGATCATGACCTGAGCCGAAATTAAGCGTTGGACACTCATCCAACTGAGCTACCCAGTCGCCCCTCATGTGGAATACATTTTTAAAAACACATCATAGAAAAAGGGATCAGACCTACTATTACCTGAGGCTGGGGGTGGGGGCATGGAGGAATTGGATGAGGTGGTCAAAGGCACAAACTTCCAGTTATGAGATAAATAAATACTGTCAATATAATTTACAACATGATAACTATACTTAACACTGCTGTATGGTATATTTAAAAGTTGCTAACAGAGTAGATCCTAAAAGACCTTATCATGAGGATAAAAATACGATTTTTATTTTCTTTTTTCCCCCTCAATGAGATGATGGATGTTAATTAAATGTATTGTGGTAATAATTTCACAATATATGTCTGTCAAGTCCTTATACCGTACACTTTAAATTTATACAGTGCTAGGGGTGCCTGAGAGCAGAGTCTGCTTGAGATTCTTTCTCTCCCTATCTCTATGCCCCTCACCAATTGAGCTTTCTCTCTCTCTCAAAATAAATAAAAAAAATAAAGAAAGAAATAAAGATATATATATATATATATATACATATATATATATATATACATATACACACAGTACTATGTGTCACCTATATCTCAGTCAATCTGAAAGGGAAAGATAAGTGGCTTGAATATACATTACCCCAATTATGATATACAAGTGGCCAATGAGCATATGAAAAAAATTTCTCAACATTACTAATCATTAGAGAAATGCAAATTAAAACCAAAATATGGTATCACCTCACATCCATCAGTATGTCTACTATAAAAAGAAAAAAAAGAACAGAAAATAACAACTGTTGGTGGGAATGCAAAACTGTATAGCCACTGTGGAAAACAATTTCTCAAAAAATTAAAAATGGATTCACATGATCTTTCAATTCCACTATACCTAAAGGAGTTGAGGGCAGATTTTCAAAAAGAGATATTGTACATCCATGGTCACAGCAGTGTTACTCACAGTAGTTAAAACATGAAGCAACCCATGTGTCTATCAATGGACAAGCAAAATATGATATATACATACAACTGACTTTTAGCCTTAGAAAGGTTATTCTGACACATGCTACAGTATGATGAACCTTGGAAGTATTACGCTAAGTGAAATAAGCCAGTCGAAATTGACAATTAATTTCTGATCCACTTATATGACCTACGCAAAGTAGTCAGATTTGTAGAAACAGAAGTTAAAATGGTGGTTAGTAGGGGCTAGGGAGGGGCAATGGAAAGTTACCATGTGATTGGTACAGAATTTCAATTTTACAAGATGAAATTGTTCTAGAGATTTGCAGCACAAAAATATGAATATACTTAACACTATTACACTCTATATTTTAAAATGGTTAAGACACTAAATATTGTCTTATGTTTTTTACCACAACTTAAAAAAAAAACTTTAATGATTAAAGAAATAATAATCATAGTAGTCTCTGAGCTCAGAGTACAATCACACTGGTATTGGGGGCCAATTGATAAATCTTCCAGAAGGAAAACAGAATGATTGCTACAATTAAGTTATCAGGAGGTAATATGATAACAGAAGTACAACCTCAGTACCATGGTAGAAAAAAGTCAGAGGGAAATTAAATACACAAATGATGGATAAAGTGGTAAGTCAGAAGGGTTTTGAAGCATACTTAAGATTTTGACCATGAAGTTGAGGAGGGAAACCCAATTCACATCAGGGGAGCAGTTCATAAAGCACTGGGAATATGTGGATGTATGGTGGTGATTGAAACTGGAGCTGTTTGGAGGTGAGTGGTGGCTTGGTCAGTTAAGCATAGAACTCTTAATTTTGGCTCAGGTCATGATTTCACTGAGGTTTGTGAGTTCGAGCCCCATGCAGGATTCTCTGTCTCCGTCTTTCTCTCTGCCCCTCCCCTGCTCTCTCTCTCTCTCTCTCTTTCAAAATAAATAAATAAATATTAACAAAAAAGAAAGCCTTAGACTGGAGATGTTTGCTGTAGTCAAAGTCTTGAGTACAAGATGAATGGGCAGGGTGAGGAGTTGGTAACAGCCAAGGGAAGCTGGAGGTGGTTCAGTGCTTATGTTATTTGACATAGGTGTGCTTTACAAGGAACACCTAGCAGGAGTGGATAGGCTGACAGGCTGTGATGTGGGAAAAGAGTGTAGTCGGGAGATTCACAGCCTGGTGACCGAGACACGACAAGACGAGCTTTGTCTGGGACTGAGGCTGCCCACCCTGTGCCCGCAACCACGGTGCTCAGCTGAGGGACAGTGGGGGCTAGAACCAGCTTGCTTTTTGCTCTCCAAACTGCCCCTGGGCAAGGGATGCCTTTTCTTTATCTGCAGGGTGGTGCATTATTGGTTACCGGAGAGGCCCTGAAAAATGGGACCAAACCTACACACATTGGTTTTAGGATAAATCACAGATGCCTCGGAAAGTTCCAGTTGGTGAGCCAGTGAGAATGGGGATGATAGTAACAGAAATTGGGTGGGGGATGGTGTTCAGGAAGAGAAAATAGGTATGCTTAGGTTGTAGGTTGTTTAAGAGAATGTTCAGAGCTTCAAATGTTGCATAACAACAAAAGCAACAAGGTCTAATGGAAACACGTTACAAGGAGGCATTGTGTATTACATGATAGTAGATGTTAATGGAAGTTTGCAGACATGGGGTAGTAACAGTGCATTGTACCATGCCAACAACCCATCTTCTCTTTATTTCTTTTCTCCCCATGCTTGCTGGCAATTGGATGACCTTAGAGAACCATGTACAAAAAAACAAAAACAAACAAACAAAAAAAACCAACAACAAAAAAACAAACAAAAAAAACCCCCAACTTTCCCTTAGTTATTTTTTGCCACCCCAGTAAATTGCAAGTAAAAGTGTAATTTATTTACAATTTATCTGAGTTGTAAAGAAATAATATACTTTGATTTGCAGCAGCACTAGGGGGAAGTGGTCAGGATGGAAGAAACAAGAAACATTCTGATAAAGGCCCTTGTTTTTCTGAATAATATTCCTCCAACATTTTACCAAAAAGAATTTTAGTAGTTTTAACATTTAATTAAACATTTTATGTGGAAAATTACACTTATAGGAAACTTGCAAGAATATTACAAAGAACTCGCATATATTAATTTCCTAGATTCACATGCTGTTAGCATTTTCCCTTATATCTCTCCTTTCTATGTCTAAACACATTTCAATTTTTATTTTGTCTGAACCATTTGAGAGTAAGTTTTCATAGATCATGATCCCTCATTCCTATATGTTGTCTTAAAATAATTAAAGATATTCTTTCACATGTAAATGCTTTTAAAAAGAAAAGAAGAGAGGGAGGCAGGACTGGAGAAGGAAGGAAGGAAGGAAGGAAGGAAGGAAGGAAGGAAGGGAAGAGGGAAGGAAGGGAGGGAGGGAGGCAGGAAGGGAGGGAGGGAGGAAGGAGGGAAGGGAGGGAGGGAGGAAGGAGGGAAGGGAGGGAGGGAGGAAGGAGGGAAGGGAGGGAAGGAAGGGAGGGAGAGAAGGAAGAAGAGAAGGGGGATGGAGGAAGGAAAGGAGGAAGGAAGGAAATGGAGAAAGGGAGGGAAAATAACATTTAAATAATAGAGGAGACTCATTCTTCCATTCCATATAATAAGCTTCTTAGTGAGCATCAGGCGGAGATGGGGGCCTAGGGTCCTTTAATTTGGTCTCAGGGCCCAGTAGCCTCTTGTAGGATGAGCATCTAGGTGCACTAAATCTAAAGAGATCGTTTTAAAGAGTAATTTTGGCTAAAGGTGAATTTTGCTTTGTGTTTCCAAGGACCTAAGCTCTATGAAGTGCATGAGTTAGTTCACCACACCCACTAACAACAGCACATTAGCAGCAATTTTGTAATAAGTGATCAAATCATATTTCTATGAATAGTCTTTTTGTTGCCTCTTTTTTTTAATGTTTATTGATTTTTGAGAGAGAGAGAGAGAGAGAGAGAGAGAGAATGCAAGCAGGGGAGGGACAGAGCAAAGGGGGTGGGACAGAGAATCCAGATCTGAAGCAGGCTCTGAGCTGACAGCAGAAAGCCCCAAGCGGTGCTTGAACTCACCAACCATGAGATCATGACCTGAGCCAAAGTCAGACGCTTAACTGACTGGGCCACCCAGGCATCCCCATTGCTTTCTGTGTTTTAAAAAATTCTGGTATTGAATCAAATAGCTCCATAACATGGACTGAAAGGTCAAACATCAGAGATCAAAAAATGACTTTATTATAAAGTGAGAAAAAGACTTTTAATTACTTGAATGATAATCCATTTTGTGATCAAAGCAAAGCAATCAAGTTGACACATATGAAATAGAAAACACATAATGTGTCTTTCTTCTATTGGAATCAACTTTGGATTCATTAAAAAAAAACCTTAGATTTTTTTTAAACGGAGAGTTTAATTCTATTGGTTGACTATATAGAATTTGCAAATTAGTTCTGTATTTATTGCCTTATGAAAGACAGATTAGACTTTTTATATCTAGTTCTGATGATTACATATTTCATATCATGAAAGTTGATGCTGGTGCTTGGCAAGAATTCTTCCCCTGAAAAGGAGAACATGGCACAGGCGTGGGAGTGCAGGGCAGAACATGGGCTCTGCTGTGTGTATTCAAACTTGCATCTCTCTCTGAGCCTCTCTGAGCCTTAACTTACTTATCTGTAGTATAGGGAAAGTATGTTACAGGGATGTGGGAAGCACCCAGTGAGGCAATATAAGTGAGAACATATTGAACAGGACCTGGCACAGAGTGTTCATCAACCTTGCCCTTCTGCTTTCAGCTGATGGGCACCCATGGCTTCCTTTCTTTCCACAGGTCCCAGGGCACAGGACAGAGCCCTCTAGGCCTGGTCACTAGTTGTAACCCTTGCTCCTGGAGATCAGGAGGTGGCTCAATGAGTCTGCTCTGTAGGTATCTCTTGCTCTGTTCACAAGGTTTTTCTATTCCGGTCCCCAGCCCTTCCTACTTGTTTGGATGCCTTCTTTTCTATCTTCTCATCATCTGTCTGCTTCTCAGTCTTTCTCCCTTGCCCTGCATGCTCATTCATTGACTTATCATCCACTCACTCATTTCTTTAAAGCTCTGTGGTGGGCAGGATTCTAAGATTCTCTCTAAGACTCCACCCCTGGTATGCATACTTTGTGCAATCCTCTCTCCTGTCATGTGCGTGGGCCTGAATACTTTTATTTTATTTTTTAAAAGTTTATTTATTTATTTTGAGAGAGAGAGAGAGAGCATGAGCAGGGGAGAGGGGCAGAGAGAGAGGGAGACAGAAAATCCCAAGCAGGCTCTGTGCTGTCAGTGCGGAGCTTGAACCCAGAACTATGAGATCATGACCTGAGCCAAAATCAAGAGTCGGACTTTTAACCAGCTGAGCCACCCATGTGCCTCCAGGGGAACCACAAAAGTCAGAGAGATTCCAAGCTGCAGCGGATACTGTCCTGTTGGCCTTGAAGGAACGAACTGCTATGTTGTGGAGAGGGTCAAGGGGCAGGAAACTGTGGGTGTCCTCTAAGACCTGAGCATGGCTCCCTGCTGGTGGCCAACAAGAAAGCAGGGGCCTACTACTATAAGGGACTGGATTTCATCAACAGCCACATGATCTTGAAAGAAAATCAAGACCTCCAAAAAGAAAGACAGCTTGTCCAAATAAGGCTTTTGTTTGTTTCAGCTTCTTGAGACCCTGGGCAGAGGATCCAACTAAACTGAATTGACATTTTTGATCTATAGGAACTCTGAGGTATAAATGGATGTTCCTTTAAGCCTCTATGTTTGTAGTAAGTTTTTGCACAGACATAGAAAATGATACAGGCTGTCCATGATTCCTGTTAGTTCATCTCTGGACCCGAGTTCTAGAGCTTCCCAATTCCCTATCCCTCTTACCCATACTGGTACCACTATCCTGGAGTTTCCAAAGGCATAGCCAAGATTCTTGATTCCCTGGCCTTAGACAGAATTCTCTACTGGGAAACTCCTCTCTGCTCTGCTCATCTCTCTGTTTTGACTTAAATGCATGATTCCCAGGGGTAGTTCGGTTAAGGATCTGACTTTGGCTCAGGTCATGATCTCACTGCTTGTGAGTTCAAGCCCTGCATCGGGCTCTGTGCTGACAGCTCAGAGCCTGGAGTCTGCTTCAGATTCTGTGTCTCCCTCTCTCTCTGCCCCTCCCTGACTTGCACTCTGTCTCTATCTCTCTCAAAAATAAAGAAACATGAAAAAAAAATGCATGACTCCTAAACCAATGTCTGTACTAACTTCCTGGCTGGTTCATCTCTGCTCACAAATTTCATACCCATCTTATCCCTTACCAGTCCAATGGGGTAGACTAACCTTTCTTGTCGCTACTCATCTGAGATCGGCTATCAGAGAGAAGAAGGACTTTTGATCAACAAGTAAAAATGAAATCATCTCAGGAGAATAGATGTCATTTTTTCCTGGTTGAGATAACCATCTAATTTAGTGAAGGGCAACATAAAAATAATGCCTCATCAACCATGAATAACTAGTTCGTTAGCAAGAGATGATCTTGAACCTCTCAGAAATGTTTGAGAAGACCTTGCAGACACCAATTATTTGGGGTAAATTCAGGGTAGTCGAGGAGCTTTGTTGCCACAATACCTCACTTGCTGAGGCCGCAAGGCACGCCATCCCCCAGCTGGGTCCCATTGCCTCCATTCCTGTAAACTCTCCTAGTGCCTCTTTTAGCACTGGCATTGGAGCTGCTCTCTTTGGGTAACAGAAGAGACGGTCCTGAGAGTTAGGGCTTGTGGAAGTTCCAGGTAGAGGCAGCAGTCAGGTACAGAGATATTTGTCTTCTGCAGCAATTCAAATCCTAGAATTCATTTCTAAGGTACTGTAAGGTAATCCAAAAATATATCTTGGTCTCTGGCCTTGGTTCCTGGCACCAAGTGTCTAGACCCTTATAATTTCCTAAATAATAAGAGCACTAGGAGCATCTTTTGTTCCAATATTTCTTCTCTGACCTCCAGTTATTAACATGGAGATCCTAAATCCCTTTGAATTTCCTGGATAATAGGAGCACCTTTTGTTTTAAGGATGTGGCTCTTTGTGGGCTCTTGGATGAGGGCTGGTCACCAAAAAGAACAAGCTGAGATTACAAGCTTTGGGTTTTCAGCCTCACTCCCCATTCTTCAGGTGAGGGAGAGGGGCTGGAAGAGGAATTAATAGTTTATCATACCTGTGTGATGAGGCCTCCATAAAAAATCCCAATAGTAGGGGGTTCAGAGAGTTTGCGGGTTAGTGGACACATCCATATACCAAGAAGGTGACATACCCCAATTCCACTGGGACAGAAGCTCTTACATTGTGGACTTTTCTGGACCTCACCCTATGTACATTTTCATGTGGTTGTTCATTTATACCCTTTATTATGTCTTTCATAATAAAGTGGTAATATAAGTAAGTGTTTCCCTGAGTTTTATGAGCCATTCTAACAAATAATTGAACCCAATGAGGGGGTCATGGGAACCTCAGTTTCTAACCAGTCAGTCAGAAGCATGGGTGACAACTTGGGACTTGCTCTTGACATCTGAGGTATATGTGGGGAGCAGTCTGGGACTGAACTCCTGACCTGTGGGATCTGACGCTCTCCAGGCAGATGCCATCAGAACTGAGTTGAACAATGGGACACACCTTGCGGGTGGGGTGCTCCGTGTGTCAGAAGTGAACATGGCAGTGGTGACAGTAAAGGAAGTGAACAGGAGTCTGGTGTTTACAGGAATCTGCAATTCTCTCTTCTATTGGAGTTTTCTCTCCCTTATTCCTCTCGCCTTCTGTAACCTCTGCTTTTTTTGTTGCTTTTTCACATCTATAGGAGGAGAATGCCATTTTCAACTGAGGTGATGAGTCATCATCTTTCATTTACACCTGTGTTTTTGGGAAATTGTGTGATGCTTCATATGGCAAATGCTGCATAAAAGAAATTGCATGACATGACTAGATAAGGAACAGCATTTTTTTTTTTTTTTTGGAAACAGCTACTATGTTGGAAGAAAATTACTTAAAAATTTCAATATAACTTTTTCAGGATTTTTTTGAGGGGTGGAAAAAATACTAAAACAACTGAAATTAATGACAAAAAGGATGCACATATTTTCTAAAAAAAATTTTCAGGACAGAAGTCTTGCCAGCAAAATTAAGCAATGGGATATTGATAATATTTTTGTGAGGTGAGTTATATTGAGATAGTGGCTGCATTTGCCACAGTTAGAGTATAACAAGTAGATGATGCGAAGGTTGAAAGTGCTTAATATATTTTCTAGATCTCTCTGAATCTTCCAGTGCTTCATTGACAGCCATTTAGAACAGACCAAATCCTAAGGGTTAGGGGGAGATCTCAGACACTGAAAAGGAGGTAAATGTGTCTTCACCCCTATGGCAAAGTACACCCGCTATCCTTTGCTCCCTGGAGAATGTCCAGTCAGTTCACAGGGCTTTAGAGCTGTGAGCTCTTCTGACCAAAGTTAGCAACAAAAATTTTGAGAACAGTTGCAACAGATTTTCTTTAATGAAAACAGGTTACATCTAAGACAGTGTAAAATGAATTACCCTAAGTACAAACTTCTCAAATTGTCATCACATATGAAGACGTTGGTCTCAAGAAATACAATTCATGGGTTTAGCAAAATGAATGATTGGAAAGTCATCTTGTGATTCAGGTTGATCATGAAGGTAAATAAATAAATAAATAAATAGGTGATGTGTTGATTCTTTGATCAATTAATTTAGAGAAGATGCAGAGCCATTCTGGATGAACCATATTTACAGTGAATTCTCTGAGCTGTCTTCACAGATTAAGGATTACACTTTGGTATTTTCCTACCCTCTAACAAACTAGCTTTGTGCTTCATATTTATACAATTCTTGCAAAACAAAGTAGCAAGGGGAGCAAATGGAGAGGTCAGAAATAGGGTAGGGCTGGCCCTTCCTCAGACTAAGATTGTATTAGTGAGGTAGCTGTATTTCCTTAGGCTGCTTGCAAGAGCTTTTTTAAAAGTCAAAAGGAACTGTAACTTTAAGAAACAACAAATCCAGAGAGGGCAGACACCATATAATTCAAATCTATATATTTTCAAACCTGCGATTGCCACCCTGTTACATTTCATTAACTTTGAAATGAGTTTACAATTTATGCTAAGATGTACCAAATGTAATTTACTTGGAGCTGCAGAGCAGCTCAGACTGGCTTGTTAGCCTGGGCTCTGAACCACTGAATAAGAGGATTCGTAATGGGTGCGCAGACATATTCTTAACTCCGTAGTGGAGCCCACTAAATTGTGGTAATTGCTCTTTGGTCATTTTCAGCTCGTAGGTATCACTTTGATGGTTGGTACAACAAAGCTGGTTCTTTGTTTCCTTTGATCATAGAAAGTTGGATTCTTAGGGATACAGTTTTGAAGGTTTTTCCCCTTGATGAAAACATAAAGGAGGTAGGAGCCTTAATTCTGTCCGTTAAAGTGGGACAGAAGCCTCAACTCACAAGAGGAGGGCAGTCATTGAAAAATGGGAGCTCGGGTTATTGGCCTCCATTGGACATTGTTTTCTGCAAAATGGTTGGGTTCTGTATGATCTCAGTCGTACCCTTTCATTTTGGCCTCCTTGGCCATTCCACTGCCTTGCCCTAATGATTTGAGATCATTATGGGCACTGTTTTCATCATTCCTACCATTCCTTTTGTCAACACGCTGTCCTTTAAATATTCCACTCTTCATCTCTGTCACTGTGCTCACTCTTTTCTTATTTTATCAACACCTTGTTCTTCCTCAGGACAATTTCCATCTACAGACTACACTCAGTCTGGTTTGTGTCTCTCCCAGTGTTTGTCCCCACAACTGTGTATGTGACATCCTGATGCTAAATGGCTTTTTCCCAGAATGCCATCAATTTAACAACTTACAGGGTGCCCAGGACTTACAAACAACCTGAAGGATCCTCTGTCTTGCTTTCCATACGCTAATTCCTTTAAAAGATCTTCTGGTTTCAAAATCTGATGGTGGCTACTTCATGGGATAAACTAAGTAGCAGTTATACATTTTCCCCCTTGCAATCTAGCACTTTGTATTACGTTTTTTAAAATTCTCCAGCTGGCTCAAAATGGATAGCCCACAGTTTCTTGCACATTACTGCGATGGCTGCCTGTGCATCCTGCTATTCAGAGTCAGGAGTTAAGCGACAATCTTGAGCATTTTTGCTGTTGCATTTATTGTGATGTGCTGTATCTCTGTCAGACACACTTCGCATCTGGAGCAGAAACAAGGGGGAAAAGATGTATGATTTTAAAAATTAATGCTATCAGGAAGCACAATTCGCACCCCACGTCTTAATGGTAAATTTAAATCATATTCTGAGTTTTGTGGAGGCTTTTCCCAGTTAAGAGCTTTTTGTTTTTATGTACATAAAAATTCATTGTGATGCTTAAAAATGTTCTTTTTCTCACTAATCTTACTGAAGTCTAAAACCTTTCTAACATGCTGGGACTATTATCTGCCTGAGGGGGGTGGGGAACTAGAACTATCTGTAATTAGTAGATCCTATTGTGAAATGCAACCAGCATACATGGGGTATTCTCAGGCTGTGGGAGATTTAAAAATTGGTAATAAGCTATAAAGAAGAAGTTGCAAGAAAATGTCTTGACATTAGAAGTCTATCTCCAGATTGGTTTTTCCGCAAAGACAATCCTGCTGGAGACAGGAAACATCATACTGAAATGCAATGTGAAAGTATGTGAATTCCAAAGAAGGTCAAAATTTCTATTTAGCTTCATCAGAGCCACTCCTGTTTCTATACTCTTCATGCTGCATTTCAAACATACTCATGAATAATCATCTGAATAATCAAAGAATTATGCCAGTCATGTCATCAGACTTTTTTGGGGGGGGGGGGGGGGGGAGAGAGAGAGAGAGGGAGAATCTTAAGCAGGATACATGCTCAGCACAGAGCCCAATGCAGGGTTTGATTCCATGACTGAGATCATGACATGAGCCAAAATCAAGAGCAATATGCTCAACTGACTCAGCCACCCAGGTGCCCCCGAAATATTTTTAAAGTATAACAGCCAAGGTGCTTTAGAAAAAAGTCATTTTAATCATAATAGAATGATTAACTCATTGGCTGCATGCATACAGTGGTCTGTGGGAGACCCCGTACCTGCCAAATGGTCTGGGAACTCTAGGCACATGTGGTCATTTAGAGAAAGGCCCACTTAGAATCATGGGGCTCCTGGGCTTTTGACTATTGGTAATGTGCGGAGTAGGATCTGAAGGGATACTCTGACATAGCTTTCCAGCCCTCTGGGTTGAGGAAAGTAGAGATAGTCATTGTCTCACCCTGAGGCTACAAACAGGTTGGAAACATACTGGGAATTGAGTGAACTCCTGTTGAAGCTGTAAGCTCCACCCTGGCATTCCATCATCTTTCATGCTTTTGCCAGATTAGTTCATTTTTTTTTAAACGTTTTTTATTTATTTTTGAGACAGGGAGATACAGAGCATGAACAGGGGAGGGTCAGAGAGAGGGAGACACAGAATCCGAAACAGGCTCCAGGCTCTGAGCTGTCAGCACAGAGCCCGACGCGGGGCTCGAACTCACGGAGTGCGAGATCATGACCTGAGCCGAAGTCGGCCGCTTAACTGACTGAGCCACCCAGGCGCCCCAGATTAGTTCATTTTTAAACCAAATATTAGTATTAATGGTGGCACTGCAATAATCCAGACTAGGTTTTGAGGACCTTTATTTTGTCCTTCAAGCTTCTGCCATGGTCTTGCGTAGTAGTTTGTGAGACCATGTGCAGGATGCAGGATGCAGGATGCTTCCTTACCAGGCAATTAAATACAGAAGATGACCAATAATCATTTATCTTTCTTTTCCCAGACCTTTCTGGTTGCATAAAAACCAATGCCTTCCTTTCAATGCCAGTGTGCAAGCATTCCCTGCTAAAATCTAACCCATTGAGACACAAGTGGCTACTTAAGGTTTACTCTTTCTGGTTTGGGCACCCAGAGAAGCATCCAGTCCCAATGCCACGTGGCATGCCAGCCAGCTGTGTTGGTAAAGTCCTGGTGACCTTGATCATAATAGTCCCTGAAGTATGTGAAGGAGGTTGGGGCTGAGCAGGCCTCTTGCCAGAAATGCAGAGAGTAGTCTGGCTCTTTCTCCAGGCGTTTTGCCATTCATGTAGAGTGCAAAACTGCAACTGTATTTTTTTCATTGTTTGCTTTTTAATTTTGTAATCCATCCTTTCAGCAATCAGGAGCCTAAAAAGTGAAAATGGAAGCTTAATGAAAAATAAAGTCCCGCATCTTTGTTCCTCCAGAGAGTTGATGATAGACATGGAATCTGTAAAGAACAGTTCTTAATCTTTATCCTTCACCATAGGAATGCAGTGATTTCATAGACGTTTGAAAACCAGAAGACACACATCTGGTAATGAAACATCAGCTCCTATCTCTTTAGTTAGGAGTCATTTTATGAAAGGCACCAAAGACGATGTTCAAATGAGTGCAGTTGCAGAAGGTGTCCTGCTTCGTACTCAGTGAAACATGGCTTTTCATTTAGATCAAAATGACTGTTGTTCTAAATTAATTGTGTATGTTTTTCACTGCAAGGCTCTGTGCATGATGCTATGAGCTGATTGCTAGTGATGTGTTAGTAGGAAAGAACCTGGCAAACAGTTTAGTTATTCCTCTTTTCAATTAGTGTATCAGATGCTTCAAATATAAAATAAGGTAAAGCCAAAAATTGTTTAGTTGTTTTTTATCTGATTTATGAAACTAAAGTTTTACACGTCTTTTCCTGTGAAAGATAAAATACCTGGCATAATTTGTGAAGGCTAATACAAATTCAAGTAAAATTTAACTTTGAAGATAAAATTATTTGCTTTTGTGATTACATTATGAATATAAATTTTACTGGGCCAAAGTATCAAACAAACAATGTTCTTAACTAAATTAAAAAACCCACAGAGCAGGGGCACCTGGTGTCTCAGTCGGGTAAGCATCCAACTCTTGTTCTCAGCTCATGTCTTCATCTCAGGGCCTACTCTGGTCTTGATCTCAGGGTTGTGAGTTCAAGCCCATGTTGGACTTCATACTAGGTGTAGAGCTTCTGTAAAAAATAAATAAATAAATAAATGAATAAATAAATAAATAAAATCCCATAAAACAGACATGTACCGTACTTGACATGAGCTGTGGCGCAAACATAGTTCATAATGTTGAGTGGTGCATTATTCTGTGCAAGGAGAGTGGTGTAAGGAGGGTGCATTATTCTACCAATTGAAACAGATAAAAATTTATAAGTCCTTTGTGTCAAAATTTATACACCTTTATGTATGTGCATCTGAACCCAACTTTTTTTTCTGATAAAACTCTTGTTGAGTAAAAATAAACAAATAAAACTTTAGCCTTGTAGTTGAGATTTCTCTCTTTGCTGGACATTATAAATAATATTTTAGAACTGCTCGAACCTTTACAAAGGATTCCTTTTTTTTTTTTAACTCTCCTCCACCTCTCTCTGCTCTACTAACCATCAATTCATTCTCTATAATTAAGAGTCTGTTTCTTCATTTGTTTCTCTCTTTCTCTCTCTTTTTTTCCCTTTGCTCATTTGTTTTGTTTATTAAATTCTACATATGAGTGAAATCATATGGTGTTTGTCTTTCTCTGACTGACTTATTTCACTTAGCATAATACTCTCTACCTCCATCCATGTTGTTGCAAACAGGAAGATTTCATTCTTCTTTATGGATGAATAATATTGCATTGTATACATATACCACTTCTTTTTTATCCACTCATCAATCAGTGCATACTTGGCCTGCTTCCATAATTTGGCTATTGTAAATAATCCTGTTATAAACATAGGGATGCATGTATCCATTTGAACTAATGTTTTGATATTCTTTGGGTAAATACCCAGTACCCTGGTTGCTGGATTGAGGGGTAGTTCTATTTTTAAGTTTTTGAGGAAACTTCATACTGTTTTCCACAGTGGCCGCACAAGTTTGCATTCCTACCAATAGTGCATGAATGTTCCTTTTTTTCCCACATCCTCACCAATACCTGTTGTTTCATGTGTTGTTGATTTTAGCCATTCTCATAGGTATGAAGTGATCTCACTGTAGTTTTTTGTTTTTGTTTTTTGCTTTTTGTTTTTTTTAGTTTATTTAGCAGAGCCCCATGTGGGGCTCAAGCCCACGAACTGTGAGATCATGACCTGAGCTGAAATCAAGAGTTAGATGCTTAACCAACTGAGTATCCCAGGCACCCCGCATTGTAGTTTTGATTTGCATTTCCCTAATGAACATCTTTTCATGTGTCTGTTGGTCATCTTTATGTCTTCTTTGGAGAAATGTCTGTTCAGGTCTTCTGCTCATTTTTAAATTCAGTTATGTGGTTTTTTTGGTGTTGAGTTTTGAAAGTTCTTTACATAGTTTGGATACTAACCCTTTATTAAATAGGTTATTTGCAAATATCTTCTCCCATTCTGCAGGTTGCCTTTTAGCTTTGTTGATTATTTCCTTCATTCTGCAGAAGATTTTATTTATTAAAAAAAAAATTTTAACATTTATTTTTGAGAGACAGAGCAAGACAGAGCATGAGGTGGGGAGGGACAGAGAGAGAGGAGGACACAGAATCCAAAGCAGGTTCCAGGCTCTGCGCTGTCAGCACAGAGCCTGACGTGGGGCTCAAACTCACAGACTGCGAGATCATGACCTGAGCAGAAGTCAGATGCTTAACCAAATGAGCCACCCAGGAGGCCCTGCAGAAGCTTTTTATTTTGATGTAGTCCATAGTTTATTTTTGCTTTTGTTTCCTTTGCACCATAAGACATATTTAGAAAAAGTTGCTACAGCTGATGTCAAAGAAATGCTAGAACTGATACAAGGATTCAGTAAAGTCGCAGGCACAAAATCAATCCACAGAAATCAGTTGCATTTCTATACGTGAATAGTGAAACAGCAGACAGAGATATCAAGGAATCAATCCTGTTTACAATTGCACCAAAAATACTAAGACACCTAGGAATAAAAGTAACCAAAGATGAAAGACCTGTACTCTGAAAACTATAAAATAGTGATAAAACTGAAGACAATACAAAGGAATACTTTGAAATCAACCTAAGTGTTCCACAGTATTTTGAACACTTTTTGTAAACAAGTCCTCTAAATTTTGGATGAATTTTGTTCAAAACTGCGTGGAAATTTTTAATTAAATAATTCAACAAATGAATCACCAAAAAACTTCAGCTTTCAAAGCTTTTAGTAAATCTCCATTATTAAGAACAAAATTTGCAAATAGGAAGATAATATAGTTTATTCCTACAAAAGCAGAAGAGAAGAAATCAAATGATGATAAATCACAGAGGACACAAGAAATGAATTTAGTATTTGATGCCTTTGGAATACCTGGAATTATAGGAAGAATATTTTGATAGTCATATTTTTAATAGGAAATCTTATGTTCTGATCTAGCCTATAATAAAAGTGAGATCTACAATTCATCAAAATTGGACATAATATTCCAAAACATAATAGAGATAAATTTCATATGAGTTTTGTCTTTTTAAAATATTTAGAAGAAAACTATTTAAATATTAAGTAATATTTAAAATGACTTATTGAATGGAGTATTCTTTTTGATACCCAAATGATTCTAATTGAAAATATCCTCCATTTGGTGGAATTTGATCTGAATTTATTAAATATCTGAGCACTGGTAAGACTATTTTCTCCTTTAAAAATATTATTGTCTCCAAAGACAAGTCAACTAATTTCAAAGACAAGTCAACCGAATTCAAATATATTAACCATAAGTCTATAAGAAAATCTTGCAGATAATTTTGAGAAAAAACACTTAAAAATTAAGGTGGTATTGAAATTGTGAACTCCAGAAAAATAACGATGACATGATACAGGAGAGATATACAGCACAGAAACCCAGTAAAATATTGACCATGTTTCAAAATGTGTGTATGTGTGTGTGTGTGTGTGTGTACATATATATAATTCAGATAAACACTATACAGTTTTTAAAACTTTGCTTATTATGCTCATATTCACACATTCACAAATAAATTAAAAACAGACTTAGAGCAAAACTATTACTTAGGTCAATATAATAATATAAGACCAAGTAATCAGTCAATAAATAAATATACCAGTAGTATTATATTTGAATGATCACAAACATCTCATAGTTTGGATGATAAATTATCAGGCCACTCCAGTACTTGTGGCTGGTAGTCCCTCCCCTGTGTGTCTCACTGCTGGTGCAAGCAGCACACAGGGCTCACACTCACTGCTGCATGAGGCATTTCTGCCTATCTTGCTCTCCCAGCATCTAATTTCCTTCCCTGCCTAAGAGGCAACCTTGACCTCATGAGTGTTGCAGGCGGGCTCACCTACCACCAGAGCAGGTGAAAGTGTGAGATGTTGGCTTTCCAGGCTCTCATGACTTAGGGCCAATACCTGTGAAGTAGGCTTGGCTTGAGAGGCAACCCCATGGAGTTTGGACTAGGGGCAAATGACTCAGAGAAGTGGGGAGGGAGAGAAGCGCTTATGGTGGTGGGTGGTGAAGGCTGCAACCACAGCAACATCCAGATTTCAAGAACAGATCAGTGTTGGCTCCAGCAGTGGTGTGAAGAGTTCTGGCCCAGCAGCCACAGTGAAAGTTATATTGGAGGCCGCAGATGCCACAGTGGATGCCGCAGTGGAAGGTTCAGTAGCTGCTTCAGTAGAGGTTGCAGTGGAATTCAATAGAAGCTGCAGTGGAAGGTACAGTGGAAGGTGCAGTGGAAGGTTGCAGTGGAAGCTGTCATAGAAAGTGCAGTGAAAGGTACAGTGGAAAATACAGTGGAAGGTATAGTCGAAGCTGCAGTGGAAAGTGAAGAGGAAGGTTCAGTAGAAGCTGCAGTAGAAGTTTCAGTGGGAGGTTCAGTGGAAGCTGCAGTGGAAGGTACAGTGGAAGCTGCACTGGGAGGTAGTGGAAGCTGCAGTGGGAGGTACAGTGAAAGCCGCAGTGGAAGGTACAGTGGAAGCCACAGTGGAAGGTACAGTGGAAGTTACAGTGGGAAGTTCAGTGGAAGTTGCAGTGGAAGGTACAGTGGGAGGTTCAATGGAAGCTGCAGTGGAAGGAACACTGGGAAGTTTAGTAGAAGCTTCAGTGGAAGGTGCAATGGAAGCTGCAGTGGGAAGTACAGTGGAAGCTGCAGTGGAAGCTGTAGTGGGAGGTACAGTGGGAGCTGCAGTGGAAGGCACAGTGGGAGGTTTAGTAGAAGCCACAGTGGAAGGAGCAATGGGAGGGTTAGTAGAGGCCACAGTGGAAGGTGCAGTGGAAGGTTCAGTAGATGCTTCAGTGGAAGGTGCAGAGAAGCCTGCTTGTTCTGCAGGCTTCCCAGACTGACTCTACAGATTTGGCTGAGGTGCATCTCCTGTCCTGCTTTTCTCATCGCCACTCCTTTCTACAGCTACTTCTCCTCGCTGCTCTGTAATTCTGCAATCAACCCAACGTTTAAGAAAAAAATAATAATTCCTTTTTTTTCTTTTATCCACAGAGCACATTGGCTCACAACAGAGAACACTGGCTCCATGAACATCCATGAGCATCAAATGAAAGGACCAACAAAATCCTGCATCCCTAAAATTCCTCCTGGTCATTTTTGCTCACCAAAATCCCATTAATCCCATTAAATCTTCCATTTTCTTGAAGAGATTTTCCAATTTTTTCCCTTATTCCCAAAAACCTCAACTGATTACTTTTATTATGCTGATCAAATTGTTCTTATTTCCTCACTTTATGAGCTATGTCCCAAATCTCATTTTTTTTTCCTAAGTATGTGACTCATCCATGTATTGGCTAAACCAAAAACCAATCCCTACTCTAGTAGGTGATGATGCTTCTTTGTAATGGATGACAGAAGAGAGAGTTGTGGTTATAAATACAAGGGCTTTTTCCCCCCTCTACTATACTAGCTATAATAAAATAAAATAAAATAAAATAAAATAAAATAAAATAGGGGTGCCTGCGTGGCTCAGTTGGTTAAGTGCTGACTTTGGCTCAGGTAATGATCTCACAGTTCATGAGTTTGAGCCCCACCCACATCAGGCTCACTGCTGTCATCACAGAGCCTGCTTCAGATCCTCTGTCTCCTTGTCTCTCTGCCCCTCCCCCCATTCATGCTCCCTCTCTCTCTCTCTCTCTTTCAAAAACAAACATCTTAATTTTTAAAAAATAAAAACATTATAAAATTTTTAAAAATAAAGTAAAATAAGACTAAAATAGGATAGGATAGAATAGAATAGAGTAGACAAAATAAAATCCAGGAAAAATTCAGTTTGAACACCCAACCAGAGACAACCAGTTAGACAGGTCAGGTGGAGTAAGTAGATGAAGAGGGGAATGCAGGATGAATGGAAGACCCATAAGTGAGTGGAGGAGCCCCAGGGCAGAGACCCTCTCTCTCCAGCGCATTGGGAACCAGGGCAGGATTCACAGGTGCTAATAGAGCTGCATGCCTGAGCCAAAGTGAACAGTATGGGGAAAAGGTATGGAGCCAGGCAGAAACACTCAGAAAGAGGACAAGAAAGCAGGTTCTGGTGGGACTGGGAATCCTAACAGACCCGGCCGCAGAGCCCCTCCAGAGCAGTTTGGAACAGGCTCCAGTACACTGGCCGACAATGAAGCTTCAGAGAGAAACCACCAGGCCAGGGAGCTTGGCAAGTGGCTTGCCAGACCAAATCGCTGCTATACTGGAGTCATCCCTGGATAAGAATGAGGGCAACAAATCTACCCTTTTTTTAGATAGTGTGTTTTTTTTAATCCCTTGGTTTCTCCATAATGTTATTTTTGAAAAATTCAAAGTGAAATCAGAAAAATCAATACTGAAGGAATATTTTCCATGTCCCAGTGGGAGCAGGGGCGGGCAGCGGAGAGGCAAGAAACAAAGGAGGACACAAGAGAGATGCAGAAGGTGGAGGAGAAGAGGAGCCAGGCAGAGGCAGTGGAGATAAGGCCACAGAATAGGAAGATGGCCATGCTTGTATTTGCCACTTCCTTTCCCTCTTGGGCATCTCAGCTTTCTACACAGATTTGCTGCTAGAGCAAGGAAGCAGAGAGTTGTTTTGAAACAACCCAAGTGACTAAACAGTGGGCAACTAACTAACTAGTGACCTTACAGAACAAGACTGGCCAGTTATCTTAGGTTAAGGAGAAAGACTTGTCAGGAAGTCAGAGGTGCTTTGCCTCTCAACCAGAGCTGTGGCGCTGGCTTTCTAGGGGCAGTTAGGAGATCGGTGGGGTTCCTTGGGTGTTCATGCAAACTGGAGAGGCCGCTGGCAATGAGGGTCACATTTGTTACTTAAAGTTTTGTTATTGAACTGCGATCCACAGGTCATCCAGATTTCCTTCAAAATGTAAATTGTAACCTCAGGGAGAAACACTAGAAAAAGCATAGCACAAGGACTTGGGATGAGGGTGGAGAAGGGAAACTGAGGCAAGTGAGCTGTAGGGGTGAGAAGGGAGAGGAGAATGGATGATGTGAAACCTCACTGCATTTTGATGGATGTGTTGCTAGGTGATCACAATGCTTGAAATAAGACAATGATCATTCCTGTTGTAGAAATGAGGACTATAAATAAGCAGAGGAAAGGGGGCAGAGGAAAGGGAGACAGAAGAGAAGCAGGTGAAAGAAGCACGGGAGAGGACTGTACACATTACCTTTTCCCTCAGGCTCAAGAGAACTTTGTAATAGAGCATTTCCTGGTCAACCCCACTGGTTCCCTTTCTTTACCTTCCCTGTGCCCAAGCTCTCTGAGGGGCAGGTATTGATATTGCTGTAAAATATACCTGAGATTTTTGCTTTTATTCAGGGGCGGCGAGGCCAGCAGAACAGGAGATACTGCCACTAAAAAGTTTGTTACTCACAGATCCCAAGAGGAGGATACACACCACGCCATGTGGGGCCACATGGGGAAGCACCAGGTTGGCCAAGCAGCAAAGAGAAAAGGATGGTGTGGAATGGGCAAGATCAGGTAAGCAGGTTTGGTATTGGATAGTTTGAATAATCTCAGCAGGCTCTGGAGTATATGCATGGTATCTAGTTGTCTGACACCTGGCTTTGGGGTGATTTAGGGCAAGAAGATGGTGTCCAGACTTCAGGAGCCTGATAAAAGGAGACAAGTAAGAATATGGATAGGTTTGCACAGCAAAAGTGTGGACACAGTCTCTAGGAATTAGCTAACACCGAGAGGGGCAATCCTTCCCTGAGTTCTCAAAGCCCCAAGAAACCAAAGCATCATAAATTCAGAAAATAAAAAGAAACATGATTAATATATAATAATGCTAAGGAGCCCACCCACTGTGGAAGATCCTCATTTGTCATCCTGGCTCCCCAGAGTGGGTGGGGGTGCATTCTGTGTACGCCTGCTGTCTGGCTCCAGCTTGCCCAGCCAAGTTCACTGGTATCAGCTTGCCAGACTCAGCTGACATATTAATATCACTGGTGACATTTAAACCTTAAGACATTTATTTGAGTTTTCCTCACACTTGATTCATTGATGCATAGCCAAGCATGGAGCAGGCACTGTGAAAGAAGTCAGATTGAATGAACTGATGGCCCTGATTGATGGCCTCCCCAGATGCAGGACCTTTATAAAGTGACTTTTCAGCTCCTCTCATCAAGAGATAGAATCTATTAATCTGGATTGGCCTTGGGCCTTGTTGTGGCCAAAAGAATGCAGCAGAAATCATTTTCTAGTTCTGAGGCTGGGTTCCAAGAGGCCTTCTGTGATTTTGCTTTCTATTTCTAGAACTTCGCTTCCACCAGGAGAACCATCCTAGCTAGACTGCTGGAGGATGGTCCAATGGAGCAGAGACACATCCTCCTAGCTAAGGCAATCCTAGCCAGCCAGCTCTTATGTGCCCTTCTCACTGATTGTCCTGTGTAAACAAGCCCAGCCACCTGCAGAACTGCCCAACCAACCCTGGATTCATGAACAAAATGCATGTCTAATGTTGTACACTGCTGCGCGTTTTTAGGTTGTTTGATACGTAGCGTTACCTGGGGACGATAGATAACTGACACAAAATATGTAGGTAATGGACAAAGTACTGATCCTTAAACATTTCCCACACAATAGTGGAGACAGTAGCTCAGAGCAGAGAGGGAAGCACAGGTTCTATGGCGTTGTAGGGAAGAGGTTCCCCTTCTAGACCCTGAGGTCAAGAGAGCTTTTCTGGAAGAGCTGAGATTGGAGAATGAAGGAGACAGAAGATAAACAGTAATAGGAAGTAGGTTAATGGCAGGTGGAGGAATGCATATATAGGGTCAGGGGTAAGAGAAAGAATGTGGATGAGCTGAAAGACCTTCAGGATGGCTGGTGTTAGTTTCGGGGTGTGCGTGTGCGTGTGTGTGCGCACACACACACACGCACACACACACACACACACACAGGTGAAGGGCCAGCATTGAAGTAGAGGACCTGTCAGGCCATCTTGTGACTGGTGTCATGCTGAGGAATTTGACCTTCATTCAGAAGTCAGTGGGAAACCACTGAAGACTTTAAGCAAGGGAGTGACAGGGTTCAGTTGACCTTTCGAACCACATTTCCTGTAAAGGCTTGATTGGAAGTGCACTGCCCAAACCTGAAAGACTGATGACCAGGTTATGGCTTTAATTGGAGTAATCAATGCTGGAGGCCTGATATAAGGCTTTTCCTTGGAGATGAATAAGCTGTAGGGTAAAATTACATATGAAATATGCAAAACTTTCAAAGCATGTAAAATAACATGTAAGAATAAATAACATGTAAGAATTTTTAAAAGAGAAATTAAGAAGCTTTCTTATGGCCAAAACAAATATTATCAACCAATCTGACTCTTCTCTGAAGCAGATTGGATCTCTGGGCCAGACATATTTTGGTTAATGGTAGCACTAACACTTAACTGCATGAGTGAGATCCTTCTGGCTAGCTTCTCCTGGATGTTATCTGTGTCACTAAGTGGTGTCCGTCACATTATTTTGGCAGTTCTCTGGCTTTATGCTCCAAGGAGTTGCTGAGACAAATGTCTACCTCAAGTCCTCAGACCCTCATGAGACTTGCAAGTGTGGTTGAAAGGGTGCTTCTGTCAGCAGTGACTACTGGAATGGCTTTTCAAGGTGAAGGTTTCCAAGATACAGCCTTTGATGGCTCTGGAGAGTTGCCACTATTCCTAAATGGGAGTTGCCTTTGGTCCATGAGACAGGAATCTAAATTGCACTTGCTCTGCACAAATTGGTCATACTGTTAATATCCCAGGAGGGGTTTCACCAGGCCCAGTCAACTGCAAGAGGATGGGCTGAGTTGAGTCTCAAAGCCCAATCCATTTGAGGGGACAGATCTTCTGCAGATTTCTACAGAGGACGGGAGAAGCTCTCTCTTATTGTAAGACAGAACTGAGGTAAAAAATTGGTGGTCTAGACCAGAGGAAATGGCACCCTGGGTTGGGTTTGGCCTTGGAAGAAGGCTGGTCAAGATCCAGGTTCTAGTTCCTAGATGGTGAGAGGGGTGGGCAAGCAAGAGGAAGAGAGGAAGGAAAGAGCCACTCAGGGAAGGCAAAATCTTAGACCGGGAGAGACATGGAGAATAAGACACATTGAAGATGGAAACCCATGCATAGGGAGGGGTGTGAAGATTCATTAAGGGAATACAAACTTTCAGGGCCCAGTCATCAGAATTATTGCTAGACCAGCTTCAATCCCTCTGATTCCTGCTGGAACTGTATCTGTAGGTGAGTAGTTTGTCCTAAGGGTATAGCACCGAAATGAAAATAATTGCTGAGTACACCTACCTGACCACCTATTTTCCTCTCCTTCTTTAATATCAGAACACTAGATTTTAGTGTAGCACCTGGTGAGCCTATGTAAGCCCAACCTATCCGCACCTCCTTGCATCTGAATGTGGCCATGTACTTAATTTCTGGTCACCAAAATGTAAGAGAATGAAATGCGCATTTTCTCAGAAGTGATCTTTAAGAAGAATGAGCATGTCATTTTTTTCTGCTTTCTCCTTCCTGCAGACTAGAAGGTGGGCATGATGGCTGGAGCATAAGCAGCCATCCCGGCTTATGAAGTGTCATCATATAAGAGTGTCTAACAGTTTTGGCTTCCTCTCTTCAGATCTCGCTTATGAGTGAGGGTAATAAATGTGTATCTTATAAGAGCCCCTTGAGTGTCTGCATGCAAGTCCATTATATTGTAGCAAACCCAATCCTGCCCGAATTGCTGAGTGTATAATTCTTTTTTTTTTTTTACTTCCAGACTGAGGAAATATTTCCTTTTCAATGATCCATTCTAATCAGTGAAGCGTTTATATGGGTTTGGGGAATGGCAGTAGGAGCTGTTACATAGATGCATCCTTTATTATCCGGTCCTATTTCAGCACTAACTTTTTCTGAAGAGATGGTTTTGGAACAATGGAAGAATTATTTTAAACCCTGCTTTCTGTACTCAGTTCTCTGATCGTAACTTTAATGTCTAACACAAAAACTGTTTGGAGAAACTGAACCAATACAGTTGGCACACATTAACCAGGATGCACACACTCCTTAGTGACATCGAGGAGGTACACTTCCCTCCAGCTGCAATGTCCAACAGTTTCTGAGAAGATTCAAATAAAAGATCACTGAATTTAAGAATGGAGGCTTTTAAATTATGGAAAGAGCCTAAATGTCCATCAACTGATGAATGGATAAAGAAATTGTGGTTTATATACATAATGGAGTGCTACGTGGCAATGAGAAAGAATGAAATATGGCCCTTTGTAGCAACATGGATGGAACTGGAGAGTGTTATGCTAAGTGAAATAAGCCATACAGAGAAAGACAGATACCATATGTTTTCACTCTTATGTGGATCCTGAGAAATTTAACAGAAACCCATGGGGGAGGGAAGGAAAAAAAAAAGAGGTTAGAGTGGGAGAGAGCCAAAGCATAAGAGACTCTTAAAAACTGAGAACAGGGGCACCTGGGTGGCTCAGTCGGTTGACCGTCCGACTTCAGCTCAGGTCATGATCTCACGGTTTGTGGGTTCTAGCCCCACATCAGGCTCTGTGCTGACCGCTTGCTCAGAGCCTGGAGCCTGCTTCAGATTCTGTGTCTCCTTCTCTCTCTGCCCCTCCCCGGCTCACACTTTGTCTCACTCTGTTTCTCAAAAATAAATAAATGTTAAAAAAAGAATTAAAAAAAAAAACTGAGAACAAACTGAGGGTTGATGGGGGGTAGGAGGGAGGGGAGGGTGGGTAATGGGTATTGAGGAGGGCACCTTTCGGGATGAGCACTGGGTGTTGTATGGAAACCAATTTGACAGTAAACTTCATATATTGAAAAAAAAAAAAAAAGAATGGAGGCTTTTGTTTTCAACCCAGCAAAAACCAAAGATTCATTTTAACCTCTGTGAGATATAAATCTGAAAGAAAATATCAAAGTTCCTGCCCAAATGCCCCACCATTATGGGCTAAATGCAAACCACGGTACTGTCATAATTTTTCTATTTATTCTCATGTGGGGTAGGGAGGATGGGGGGCAGAGACCCCATGTTTAGGGTGACGGATGCTTTCATGGTTGTTTCCCTCTACATCCTGAAACATGGGGTCTTCTGGTATAGTTTGCACATCCTGTGACCCAAAGGTGCCTCAGTGTGAACCACAAGAAGATCTGGCTAAAATCCCAGCCCCACCACTGGGTATTTGCATGACCTCCAGGGTGTTGGTGAATGTTATGGAGCCTCCACTTCCTCATCCATAGAACTGGAGAACAGTCTGCTTCATAGAATTGTTTAGAGGGTGACTTGAGATAATCAAGTGAAAAACATGTATTCGTGGCCTCTCCACCCTTTCCTGTCTTATAAATGTGTTGTAGGCTAAAGCCCACTCTGAGGGAAAACAATTTTTTTTTCTTTTTATGAAACTTCTCATTTGAGTGTAACACGGGCTAAGGGAGAGGGGGCAAGAGGTTGAGCTAGTTCTTTTGAAGCTAAGTTTGGGCATAGAATCTTAACCATTCAGTTGAATCTCTGAATCGTAGATTCAGGTTCTCCACCTCTGCATAATGACAGTGCCCCCCCACCCCCCATAAGGCTGTTCCATGTGCCTGAAGGCTGGCCTGGCTTGGAGCTCCTACCAATCTCCTATCATGTGGCTTTCTTATTTCCAAAGTATTTATCTTGGTACCCACTGTGTAGCAAGTGAATATCCAGCAGATGTGAGCCCACTCGCGTCATCTGGAAATAGTCTGAGCAGAATCCGCATGTTACACCCTGTCTGGGGGCGGCTCCGCTTCTCGATTTTCAGTGTGACTTTCCAGTTCTGCTGTGTGAGAGCTCTGGCTCCATTTATAGCAACCCTATTGAATTTGCTTCTATGCATACAAGCAGGGAAAATGGAAAAGTTTAATCACATAGATTGTACTGGAAACTGGTGTTCCTGAAGGCTGCTAAGTTAATGTATGTTAGCAAGTCATTTACACTAAATCTTCATGGTTCATATTGATACTGGACCAAGTAGTGACTGCGAAAGCCATGGTTTTATGTCGCATGTCCCCAGGCCTTCCAGTAGGCCTACCGTTGTGCTTTTTGGCAGGAAGGAAAACACAGGTGTTCATGCACACCCAGGCACACACAAATATTTGAGGTCTTCATGCACTTTTAGAGTGGGGGTGTTGGTAAACCCAACCGATTGGCAAAATCTCCCTTTTCTTCCTTTACAGAGTAGTTGGCAGTTGAATATAAACGAAGCTTGTTGAAATGGAAAATCTCTGTGCATAATTAGACTAAATGAAACATGAGCCTATTCTCAATGTGTTTCTTTTATTTTGGGAAACTTCAATGTCTAAAAAGAAAAATGCAAAAAAGGAAGCAGGAAATATGGAGGAAATAAACAGATTTAAAGAGAAATGTTAAATAACCATGTTTTGGAGATGCAAGGACCAGTTTAGGTTTGCACGTAACACATTTGAGCTTTCTGTTATGGAGAGAGCAATTTCATCACGCGCAGGGCTGCGGGTTCTAAAAATCTTACACAAACCCCAGAATATTGAATACATTCCCACCCTCTTTCCTAACTTTTACGAAAACATTACCTTCTTTTGGCAGAGATTTTACTAAAAAAGGAATTGTCCTAGACCTCAAGTATTATGAAATTGATGGCTATTGTGAGATTTCTGAAAAATTCACTGAAGCTAGTAAGGCATTTGAAGCCATTTTCAATAACCTGAAAGATTTTATTCTTTTTTAATTAAAACTTTTAAAAATGTTTATTTATTTTGAGAGAGAGAGCAAGTGAAGGAGGAGCAGAGAGAGAGGGAGAGAGAGAATCCCAAGCATGTTCTGCATGGTCAGTACAGAGCCTGACATGGGGCTTGATCCTACAGACTGTGACAACATGACCTGAGCCGATATCAAGAATCAGACATTTAACAGACTGAGCTACCCTGGCATCCCTGGAAGATCTTAAAATCAAACTTCACACATGAATTAAAAAATAGTATTAAAAATATAGTATGAATAAATGAACACTTGTGTAATAAATGTACCCACAGGAAACTATTTCTTCAGTCATTTGCTTTTATATTTTCTAACTTGTCTCGTATCTCACATACTTATATATCGTGTAAATATAAATATGTAGCCTTGAAATGATTTTTAGCACCGCTTTGAGGAAGAAAAACAATTTATTCTAGGAGAAGTGTAATACATTCTGGTTTATTGAAAATGGTTGCCTCTGAACCTTCTTTTGGAGAGTACAGGCTGGGCTTAAAAAACTGTTTTTGTGAATCATTTACATTTTAGATTAAATGAAGCATTAACTTATCACATATAAAATTCCACATAGGGGCACCTTGGTGGCTCAGTTGGTTGAGCCTCTGACTCTTGATTTAGGCTCAGGTCATAATTCCAGGGTTGTGGGATTGAGCCCTGTATTGGGGTCCATGCTGAGCATAGAGTCTGCTTAAGATTGCCTCACTCTCCCTCTGCCCCTCCCCTGCTCTTTCTCTCAAAATAATAAATAAATACATAAATACATAAATAAATACATACATAAATAAATAAAATGAAATAAAATAAATTCCATGTAAATGAATAAACATATTTAATGAACATGGAAATACTCACCATGTATTGGAACGTTAGGTTCTCAGCTTCAGGATAATGACATTGGGGGTGGGTCTCTCTTTGTCGTGGGGGCTTCCCCATGAAATTTAAGATTTTGAGCAGCATGGATGACCTCTATCATTTAGATGCCATAACACTACCACCACCAGTGTGACAACTGAGAAAATATCTCCAGATATGGCCATACGTCCCTAAGGTACAAAATTGCATCTGATTAATAACCACTGGGGATATTTTCTCTTGAATCATAAATTATTATTGACTTGTTTTTTTTAATATTTATTTTTGAGAGAGACACACACAGAGTATGAACAGGGGAGGGGCAGAAAGAGAGGGAGACACAGAATCCGAAGCAGGCTCCAGGCTCTGAGCTGTCAGCACAGTGCCCGAAGTGGGGCTCAAACTCACAAACAGTGAGATCATGACCTGAGCAGAAGTCAGATGCTCAAATAACTGAGCCACCCAGGTGTCCCAATGACTTATTGATCAGATGTTCGGTTGCAGGAAGTGGTCTTTCCCATTGTTATTTAGCCAACCTATGCTGGCATGCTTTACCAAGTACCAAGCCCATGGACTTCACCAATCTGTGGTTCAAGCTGCAAGTGGTATAGACATTCCTCTTATTCTTAACATACTGAAGAGAGTTAATAATTATTCTTCTTCTTAATTGTTCATTCACCTCACAAAGATACATAAGGCACTGCTCACAGGCTATGCATTGTTGTAGGGTCTGGAGATACCTCAGTAAACCACCAGGCTGAAGTCCTTGCTTTTATGGACTTTATATTCTAGAGGCTAAGGAGAATGGAGAAGAGATGAGGGAGAAAAAAAAATAAGTTAATTATATAATGCATTAGGATATAATAAATGATATTGAAAAAGGAAGGGAGATAGGGTAAGAAGGATTTAGAAATTCAGGAAGGTGCATGTTGTCAATTAAACGGGGGGGGGGGTCAAAGTGCACTTCACTGAACAGGTCAAGTTTGAGTGTATACTTCAAGGGGGGGAGGGCATGAGTGAGGCTGTTGTCTTGTGCACCGGGCCTGAGGTGGAGGTAAATCGTGTGTTCAGGTGCAGTAAGCAGGCCAGCCTGGCTGGAGAAGTATGTACAATGGCAGCATCATAGGAAGTTAAGTCGGGGTATAGCCAGTGGCCTGGCCATATGGACTCTTGTAGTCATCATGAGGACTTTGACTTTTCTCTAAGAGGAACAGGGACCCATGGGATGGCTAGAGCAGGAGCATGACATGAGCTTGTTTATGTTTTAATAGGCTTCCTGCCGTCAAGTAGAGCATAGGCTGTAGGAGGCAAGGGCATGAGCTGACAGTCCAGCCAGGACACTATGACAGTGATTTTGACCCCTGGAGGTAGTGGCCTGGCCTGGGTAGAATCAGAAGAGGTAGCAGGGTGGGAGAGAAAGAAAGCAGCCAGAGAGACAGGAAGGCTACTGAAACCTAGCTCTTCCCCAGGGCGCGGAGAGATGCCAGAACACACGTTAGCAAATAGATTTCATGTGTCTTTGTGGAAACCTGGAAGTCAGCATCCTCTCATGCAAGTATTCTGTGTACAATGTGATTTAGAAGTGCTGGCCGCCTTCTGGGAAGCAGGAAGGTGAGGAACGGAACAGGCTCTGAAATCAATGGCTCTTCAACGCCATGCCTGATCCATCATCTCCACTTTTGCCTCCCATTCATTCATTCGTTCATTCAGCAAGTACGTACTGACCTTGCTGGCTGTAAACCCAAGGTTCCCAGAGGGTCCACCAGGAGAGTGCCTTGTTCAAGGACCTGAAAGGAATGGAAGTGTCTAGGTCTTGGGTAAAAGGCCTGGAATCTTCTCCTCCCACCCACTCTGCTTCCTACTGGTGGCAGCATGTTCATGGAAAGCTGCCACATCTTAATGTAAAGCTGATGTCTGCCTGATCCGTGCCTTGGTGGATCTGCAGCTGAAAATGAAATAGTGTCTATCTGGAATCACAAGGTCCCTTAGCCTTTCCAGCAGAAACCCTGCTTCCACTGAGTGCACCTCCACCAAGAACTTGGCCAACAAGACTCCAGCCAGGAGTCACTGGCCGTGTGGAATTGCAATATCCTGATTACATGCAATCATTCTAGTTGGAAAATAAGCAGAGTTGTAAATGGTACATTAAAAAAGGCATTTGCTATTAGCATCAGCTGGGTTTTTTTTTGTTTGTTTGTTTTTTTACCACATTTGTTTAAAAAAAGGAATGCTCCAGCTGATGCACCTTATGAGAATCATCTGAAATACTGGAAAATATGGCTGAAAATAAGAACTCTTTTTTTTCTGTTCACGTATCTGTGGCCAATGTGACTATGGCCTCTTGATCCCACTCTTCTGCACAATAAGTGGGTTTTCTAGAAACCACTGCTCAATTTTTTTTTCTAATTGACAGAGGTTTTATTTCCTAGTGTGCAAAAATAGCACTCTTGCTTTATTATAACTCAGAGGGAAAAAAGGCACAATATGGTGAATTCTGCAGCTACTGCAAAAGGAAATGCTTGTTTTTATTGATGTGAGTTTGTCAGTCTGGTCTCAGTCTGCCCACAGTCACATTCACACACTCAGTGTTGTATCATAATCAATGCTGCTTAAGAGATGCAATGCTTTTTGTACCTTTTGAGTATCAACTGTTTCTATTAAGTCCTGAATAAAAGATAAAAGGACACACAACTTGCTTTACCAAGGCTTTATCTCATGGGAAAGCAAAACACACTTGAAGAATAAGACTTTTGCTCAGTCAGCCAGGCAAAAGGCATCATGGCCTTGGATTCTGAAATGCCTGGTCAAGTTCAAGTTCTAGTGACATTACCCCTCTACTTGGCCTTTTAGATCTAGTGCCTGAATGTTCACCCACCCATCTTTGTCCCCTTAATCTTTTTTTTTTAATTTTTTTTTAACATTTATTTATTTTTGAGACAGAGAGAGACAGAGCATGAACGGAGGAGGGCCAGAGAGAGAGGGAGACACAGAATGGGAAGCAGGCTCCAGGCTCTGAGCCATCAGCCCAGAGCCCGATGCGGGGCTCGAACTCACGGACCGCGAGACCGTGACCTGAGCTGAAGGAGGACGCTTAACCGACTGAGCCACCCAGGCGCCCCTGTCCCCTTAATATTAACGGCACCTTGGCAAATTGCTCCTTCATTGTCTCTTTAACCACTCATGTGAGGGTTCACCAGTTTTCTGCCAGCACCGTGGGCTGGGATACCTGCGGTATAGGTATAACTATAGTTAGGATTAAGTAAATGGAGGCATGTAAGTTGTTAAGCACTCTACCAGGTTTGCAGGACTTCTCCACACTTAGTAAGGGCTTAGTAAAAGCTAGTTCCTTCCTGATAATAAAAAAAAATAGCAAATACAACAAAAAAGACAGAACCAGTTTCGAAATATTAATGTTTTCGGTTAAGATCTTTGTGTTGGTCTTTAGATGTGCATAAAAGAGCATTACAAGATTAAGTGGTGAAAGCGTTTCTTCGTGATGCCATGTAAAACTGTTTGAAGAAACCATCAAAGAGCACTCAAAATTCAGACAACAACTAAACCTTTGCACTCTTTTCCCACCTGCTCATGTTGGCTTTGGCCTAAGGGTAACCGTTGGTATTGTAGTAAAAACAACATGAATCTGAAAATCTATTTTCTGGTTCTTCCTTGAGACTTACTAGGACTTCATGAAATGATCTCAAAGTCCCTTGAGAGTTCTAACATGATATGAATTGGACACAATTTTCAAAAATTACCCTAAAGTCAGCATGGTCTGGAGTAGTTGCATGTGGTAGGTTTCATTTTGGAGCTTGTAGGATTTCAACTAGACGTTGAAGCATGGGTACAATGTGCAAAAAAACCAGGATAGAGCAAAGAAACAAGAGAAGGACCTTATCAGAGTTTGATATCAAAATTATGTTGACCTCATAAAACAAGTTGGAAACTATTTCCTCATTTTTGTATTCTAGGAGAGTTTACATATGATTTGTGTTATATTTGCATTAAATATTAATTATTAATATTAATATTAATTATTATTAATTATTATTAATTATACAAATATATAAATATATAAATAAATAAATATATAAATATATAGATATAATTATAATTAATTATAATAATATTAATTATTAATATTAATTATTGCTTAATATTAATAATAATATTAATTATTAATTATAATTAATTAATAAATATTAATTATTAATATTAAATTAAAAAATTAATTTAATTTCATTAAATATTGTTGGCATCAAACAGTTTATTGCATATTCTTATGACTTTTGATTATTTTTGAGATGTGTAGTGATGTCTCCTTCTTCCTCAGTGCTGGAAGCTTTTTGAAGCTTTGCTTTTTTTTTTTTTCCTTGACTTGTTTCATCAGGGATTTATTCTTATTAGCCTTCTCAGGGAAATAACTTTAAGCTTTGTTTATTCTGTTTATTGTATGTTTATTATTTTATCAATTTATTTTCATATCTACAATTTTATTCCTTCTGCTTTTGTAATGTATTTTTAATTGTGAATTTTTTTAACATGTTTGAAATGGATACTTATTTATTTTCAGCATTTATTTTTTAATACTTGTTTGAAAGTTATAATTTCCATCTGAGAATGGTTTGGATGCATCGTACGTATTAATATATTTTATTTGAATTATTAATTAGTTCAGAATATTTACTATATTTTGTTATTTATTTTTTGAACTATAGGTTACTTAGAAATTTATTATTTTCCAAACATATGTGATTTCCCAAATATATGAGATAAAATGATTTTTCATTTTGTTGTTCATCTTTAACCTGTACTGAAGTCAGTTATATACTTTACTATTTCCACCTTTCATATATCTGAGATATTTACATATCTGTAAATTGTCAATATCTGTTTTCTGTGGGTGCTTAAAAAGTGCTGGAATAAACAACTGTAGTATTCTGTAAATGTCAATTAGGCCAAGTTTATCAATCTTGAAGTTCAAATTCTGTATATAATTTTGCAAAATCTCTTAGTGACTTTTTTAGGTCTGCTTTTGTTCTATACACATTACTGAGACATTACTGAGTGCTTGTATATTTATCTATTTATCTTTTTATATTTGTTAATTTTTGGTTTTATATATTTGAGGCTATGTTATTGGATGCATAAAAATTTAGAATTGTTTTATCTTCTTATTAATAAAACTTTTATCATTGTGAAATACATGTGTTTAACTATTACACATTTTGCCTAAAAACCTGGCATTCTTATATCTACCTACATTCTTTTAGGCAGTATATCCTACCAGCCTTTTATACTCAATGTTTGCACAACTTCATATATATGTATCTATATATATGTGTATGTGTGTGGAGATATATATATATATATATATATCCACATGAAATATTATTCAGGCATAAAAAAGGTGAAATCTTGCCATTTGTGACAATATGGATGGACCCAGAAGGTATTATGCTAAGTGAAATAGGTCAGAAGAAAAAGACAAATACCATATAATTTCACTTACATATGGAATCTAAAAAACAAAAGAACAAACAAGTAAAAAAAAGAAATAGATTCATAAGTACAGAGAAAAACTGGTGGTGCCAGATGAGAGAATTAGGTGAAGAGGACTAGGAGGTACAAACTTGCAGTCATAAAATAAAAAAGTCACGGGGATGAAAAGTACAGCATGGGGAATATACTCAATAATGCTGTAATCACTTTGCATGGTGACAGGTGGTAACTACACTTACATGGTGAGCCCTGCATAATATATAAGACTGTAGAATCACTATGTTGCACACCTGAAACTAATATTACATTGTATGTCAACTATGCTCGAATAAAAAAAAATCTTCTGATAATTTTTTCTTTGAATTGCAACAGTTAATCTATTTTCAATTAATGCCATGTGACATGTCAGTTTCCCATTTTGCTATTTGTTTTTCATTTGTCCTGTTAGTTTTACATTTCTCTTTTTCTTTTTCTTTGCTTATTCATGCTTTGGTACTTAAGTCAATTTATTATTATTATTATTATTCTTTTAGTTGTTACTCAAGATAATAGAATGCATCCTTGAATTATGAAATCTAATGCAACCGTGTACTCTTACCTTTCTTGAAAAAGTAATTTAGAAGTCTTTAATTTTGTGTATATTGGTATGAGGCTTTATGCTATACTTGCAGTCTTAATTTAATTCCATATCTGTTCTAAGCCCTCCATATATTATTATTATAGATAATTAGTATTCTAAGATGTATACTCACAAGTTTATCTCTTTGAAGATTTTACTTATGTCTCTATCAATGAGTAAGGTGTAGCAGTTTTACTATAGCTTAAAAAAAGTGATATCTTCAAAGATCTCTAATTTGTTATTCTTTTTATTGTTTTTCTAATTTTATTATTATCTGAGCTTTTTACATTAGACCTAAAGGATAATTGCAAGAAGACTACAAATAATCTCCATATAGTCTGTAAGATTCCTCAAATATTTACATTTTATCACATTTGCTTTATTCTGCTCTCTTTGTCTCTCTCTCCTTCCCACTCATGACACATACACAAATAATCTATAAAAATTCTTTTGACAGTCAGTTTATTATTGGCATATTGTCCATTTTTCTCTGAATATATCAGTGTGACTTTCAAGCAAAGACATTCTCTTACAAATGGAAGTACAATTACTAAAAACTAGGAAAATGGCATTGATGCGATCCTATTATCTACTCTCAAAATTATTTAAACTTCACCAAGTATCCTAGTAACGTGCTTTATGGTGAAGAAAGTTCTCGACCACATGTTCCACCTGACCATCATGTCTCCTCATCTTCTTAAATCTCTTTTGATGTGGACAAGTTATTCCATTTCTGGTACATTTCATGCCACTATCTTAAAGAAGAGGGCAGTTATTTGGAGTATTTTCAGTTTAGGTCTGTTGGCTGTTTCCTCATGATTCAATCCACGTTTTGCCTTTTAGGTTAGAATACCACAGAGGGGATGCTGTATCATTTACTCGACATCATGTCAGGAGATTCAGAATACCAATTTGCCCTCTTCTAGAGATAGTAATCTCAATCTCTTGACTATCATGGTGTCTGAAATGTCCCCACTGTGAAGTTACTATTCTCCCCTTGGCAACTAGAAAGTACCTTGGATGAGATTAACTAGGACTGTAAATATCTGCTTACCCCTCAGAACCAGACAGAGCATTGTCTTCTCCACAGAAATAGTAAAAAGCCAGAGGCAGTGAAATAGTCTTTCCTGCTGAAAGAAATGGCTGCCAACCTAGAATTCTTTAAAGGGAAAATACCCCTGAAGAATGAAAATGGAATTATCTCCTTTTATTTATTTATTTTAATTTTTAATTTTTATTTTTAACTGAAGCATAGTTCACTGAAAACTCATTTTAAGGAAAAACAAAATCATCATTCACCTGAGATGCTCATGAAAAGAAAAACAATGCTTAATTAACTCTGGTCTACATGTTCAGAGAATCCCAAGTATCACCATCTCTCTGCAGCTTTTATTTCCTTACATTGACACACTGGCCAGCCTGGTTTGCAACACATTGTCCCACCCCAGTGTCTGGAACTTGCATGTTGCCTAACTTCAGGGTGACATCTTGGGTTTTGGGTGCCTTGGAATCCTTGACCTAATGGTCTGCTCATTCCTTGTTTTCCATCCCTGGCTTGTCTTGGTCTTCCCAGTGGTGTCTTCTTGCCCTGAGTCAGTAATCCACAGCTGTTACGCTGAGGCACAATTTGTAATTTGAAATTTGATATTCAGATCTTTATAAGTAAGCAGAGAATCTCAGAGTACTTTTTATCTCCAGACTCTGCTAACAAATGAACTGTTACATGCATAACTTTGGTCTTCAGACCTCATTTCCAAAAAGCTGTCCCAATCTTTCTGTAATAAATGTGTTATTGCTGGAGGATCCAGATGGTTGCTGATTTAATTCAATTGCTAAGCAAGGGAGGAAAAAAAAAACCTAATCTACTCCTATCTGAAACAAAGAAATCTCAATTTAGGAAACAGGTTTACCCCACTTAAAATATTGCAAACATTTTGACGGGTTGAATGAGATCAGTGCATCTTGAAATCACCTAAGAGGAGCAGTTTTGCAGGGCATATGGCTAATGTGGTGCATTAGAAGCCTCTCGGTTCCTCTTGGCAGTAATTTCATACCTACTAACGTGGTACTTGAGGACAACTTTCATGCGTGGTAGAGGCCATTAGCCTGGGTCTGGATCCAGGAGGCCTGGAGGCAGGTGCTGAATACTTCTGTGACGACCTCTGTAGCCAAGGGATGGTTCCTACAACCCCTTCCTGATTCTAAAATGCTGTGGCTTTAATATTCTCACCATTCAATTAATAATGCACCAGCATCTCATTCATATAGTTTACCCCAAATTTTTATAAATGTAGCAATTTCCTTTTTGAAATGAGGAAGGGAAGCACAGCTACTTCATCAGGGCCTTGATTATTAAAATAACTTGCTCTCTCTTGCACACACACACACACACACACACCAATGCTTTACAAGCGAGAGGCGTATATGTTGGGAGCAAAAAATGACAATCTTTAAGCCAAAATGTAATATCATTTCTGTTCATTATTTGCCATGAAAACTCATTCCTCCGAATTTGGAGTCGTGAGAGATATTAAAAATGTCAAGTGAGGAATGACAGTATAAAATGCAGATTGATTTAGGTTTTCAAAATTGATTAGCAATTTGGGGCCAGGAGAGCAATTTGTGTGGTGTTTTCACTCTACCAGTTGCTAAAATTGATTAGCGCTTTTTGAGGAAGGTATAGCAAATTGCTATGCTAATCAAGGTACATTAAATCATGAAGCGCCTTGATTACCAGTGAGCAGTGCTGCCACAAAACCGGTTTGGAAATAGACTTCATCACAGCAGCAGGTAAACTGACTACTTCCCATTCTTTCCTTCTGATTTTGGGGGTTTAGGGTGGCAAAAAATCATCCATGCTCTTCACCTTTATGATTTCTTAGTCTTCCAGAAAAATAAGCTGTCATTTAAGAAGGCACAAGGATCTGTACTACTTTGAATTGCAAAAAAATCAATATCTGCATTTTACCACTTTGGTATTAAATTGTTTTCATTGGGTAAATGGTCTTACCTGTGACCTTGTCTGCCTGGGGCAGCAATATAATTTGTAGGTTACAGTTTGGAACACCGAGGGTACAGCTTCCCCATCAGACTGGAATGTCGGCATGTCAAAAATGCTCACGATCTTTTGCTGTCAGGATCTGGACAAGATTTTGTGTTGGAAAGAGTGCTTTCTTCCTCATGTCTATATGTTGTCTTTTGCTTTATTTTAATGTCCTTAGGACATTTTGAGTAGTTAAGGTAATATTACAAGAAAATATCCAATTTAAATCAATTCCATACAACCAAGCAATTATAACAGTGTTGGATCTAGTTCTGTCAATAATTCCAATCAAGTTAATAATAATAATAATAATAATAATAAAACTAGCATGTTTAGGTTTGAGTTTATCTTAGGCCCCTCATATTTTTCCAAATGTTGTAAGACAGGCTGTGTAAGAATAAATAATTTATTACGTGTGAGGCTTCTCATGTCTTATTTCCCTTTCTTCCCTTGTATTCCTCGAAGAATTTGGGTTCATTAAGAGTCGGGAGGGATTAGAAATTTGTACTATCAATGAACTCTTCACATCCAACTGATTTGCCACCAACTTTCAGAACTAGTGACTGAGTCCAACCTCTTTATTTAACAGAAAGAAAAGAACAGAAAAGAAAAGAAAAGAAAAGAAAAGAGCTAATGTTCAAAGCAGTAAATTACATTGCATAAGGAAACTTGATGGTGGTAGATCATTATGGAAAACCTCAGATACAGAGGAAAAAAAATCTCAGAAGACCTCATGGAGAAAGTAGCATTTAGAGGTAGGCTTTGGACGTTGAATCGAGTCTCATGCTGTATGTGTGAATTTAGGAATAATTGTAGTGAGACAAAGAACACTCACAGCCCAGAGCACAGCTGATGGAGGGTGCAAGAGGACTTAGTGACTCAGTGGATAACAGTCAGGGGATGGGGACTTCCTGGTAGACCTTCAGCAGCCAAGAGTCAGAAGGACACACAGGGGGGTGTTCAGTGGAAGGTGACGCTGGAAAGGGAACCCAGAAAGCCTTAAAGAGCACAGGAAGAAGGTCATGCTTTAAACCTTTGCCAGAGGTGTTAGGGTTTACACCGGGACCTAAGAGTATGAAATAAAATGATTTGTTTTGGTTAACAATGTTTCAGATCTTGGGAAACAGATGGAGAAGTTAGTTTTGGCTCAAGATGTTCTGGTAATACCCTGATGGACATTAGCACTGGGTCAAATTACACTGTTTTATGAGAGGATTACTTGAGACTGCATGAAGTGTTTTTACTCACCTGCCAACAACAGCACCAGGCTAGAAGTGGTCAGGATCGGACATGAGGAAATAAAGCATGTGATCTGGAAGGGGGAAATTTCTGACCATTGTCTATACATATTTAACTGTCTGCCTGCCACCAAAAAGATTCAGATAAGGGGAACATTCAGGGGCGCCTGGGTGACTCAGTTGGTTAAGCGTCTAACACTTGATCTCGGCTCAGGTCATGATATTATGGTTTGTGAGTTTGAGCCCCATGTCAGGCTGTGTGCTGACAGTGTGGAGCCTGCTTGGGATTCTCTCTCTCCCTCTCTGTCTGTCCCTCCCCCACCCGTGCTTGTTGTCTCTCTCTCTCTCAAAATAAATAAATAAATTTTAAAAAAGGAGAACATTTGTTTCAACATGTGAGGGTCTCTTTAGGCTTTAAAATTCTGTGAACTTAACTGTTTACTTATTTGTGTAACATTGAAAATTCATAGGGTTTCAAAATATAGGCTGGATTTTTTATTTTAGATCATGCTATAGGCATGTCTATGGTTTGCTTACAAAGCTGAAGAAGAGATTTTGTATTACTCAATGCTTTCTCTGGGAATATTTCCATCACAGAATAGAGCACCGTTGTTAGGGTCAGGTGGTCTGGGATCACGTTCTTGCCCTGGCACTCATGCAGTACGGTGAGTAAGTCATTCTGAACCCATTTCCTCCTTTATTAGATACAGACAATAATATCTCTATTCCTGTCGCTGGCTTCTTGGATCATGATGTTAGGTAAAAATACATCATAAACCACTGCTTCTGTTAAAATGATTATTAACTGGGGGTGCCTGGGGGGCTCATTTGGCTGAGTATCTGGCTCTGGATTTTGGCTCAGGTCATAATCTCACAGTTCCTGAGATCGAGCCTCACATCAGCCTCTGCACTGACAGCATGGAGACTGCTTGGGATTCTCTTTCTCCCTTTCTCTTCCCCTCCCCCACTCATACATGCTCACTCTCTCTGTCTCTCTCTCCCTCTCTCAAAATAAATAAACTTAAAAAATGACTACTAATTGGTTGAATATTTCCAACTCAGCTTTAAAAAGTCATGAGAACAGTTATGGGGCAGATGTAATAGACCAACAAAATGAATATCAAAAAGTTATTTGTAACTTGCTTAGAACACACAGCTGTTGGGGAGTTCCATGATAGCACAATCAGAAGATACTGAGTCAGAGTCTCCATCCACAGCAGAGAAGAAGTGGAATTCCCATGGCTCTTGGACCCATGGCTGGCATTATATCTCCTAGTGAGGCATCAACATACCTCTTCCTGTTGCAAGGTAATTAAGTACACAGATGAAGCCCCAGAGAAAGTAACTCTGAATGCAGAAGCTCCACTTCCTTGGTTTGTTTTCCTTCTATATCACCATGTCCTCTTGGCACAAATTTTAGCCCACCATCACCCATGTCAAATTTCAGTATAATCTGCATCATACATCCTGAATTTGCTATTGAAAAAATGTGTGTTAGAGGTATGGTTTTTCCACCATTCATTTTCCACCAATCATTCCATAATTGGGAAAATCATTGAACCTGTCTATACTTGATTTCTTTAACTGTAAAATGATAAAAAATAGTGTCTACTTTCCATACTTCAAATAATAATTAGAAGGATAAAATCATAATATATGTAAATGTACATTGTAGAGAATAAAACTCCATAGATGTGTGATCCTATTGTAAAAGTTATCTTGTAGAATTTCTATCTGGCTGTTTCAGATATTGTGCTAGGTTATCTGGGTTATAGTTTATAATGTCCCTAGGTATATGAACTTTCAGTGGGCATCACTCAAGTGCGCATCACTTTTCAAGCAGAAAAAGAAAGGAGAAACTTCTTTATGTATTTTATTTTATTTAAAGTTCATTTATTTATTTTGAGAGAGAGAAAGAGAGAGAATGTGCAGGGGAAGGGCAGTGAGAGAAAATCCAAAGCAGGCACCATGCTGTCAACCGTTAAGCTTGATGCAGGGCTTAATCCCATGAACCTGTGAGATCATGACCTGAGCAGAGACCAAGAGTCCAGTGCTCAACTGACTGAGCCACCCAGGTGCCCCTCTCTATGTACTCTAAATGGATGGAATTTAAGGTGTGGAATTGGTCACAGGTACTGGAAGTGCTGAGGTGCCAGAAAGAGGATGGAACTGCCACCAGAAGTTGGCAACAGCTGAACATTGCTATGACCTAATGCTGGAAGGACAAAGGCAAAGATGGAATCACTAGAATCTAAGAGCTTTCATCACCCAGCAGAAGCTAAAGCCATGGTGAACTACCACACCTTTATTTGGCCAAACCTCCTGGACACTGGTAGAGCAATGAAAATTTGCTATTGGGAAGTGTTTATTGAAAGTATGAGTTAGCGGCACCTGGGTGGCTCAGCTGGTTTATTGACTCTTGATTACAGCTCAGGTCATGATCCCAGGGTCATGAGATCGAGTCTCACGTCGGGCTCTATGCTGAGTGTGGAGCCTGCTTAGGATGCTTTCTCTCTCTCCCTCTGCACTTCTCTCCCACTCACCCTGTCTCTCTCTCTAAAATAAAAATAAGTAAAAATTTTTTAAAAGTATGAGTCAGCATTTTTGTGATATGATCAAAAGAGGAAAAGGGAAAGAGATGTTTCTAAGTAAAATCAGGCTAAAATTTGGACCAAACAAGGTTCAAAAGGTAGGCTTGCCACCTGGGCCTTACAGATTTTACGCAATGAGGTTTTTGCTGTGAAATATGCCCTCTGTTAATCGATTTCTTCCTTTCTGGTGAAGATGAAATGTAAAAGAAGGAAATGATGATGAGGATGGCAGTGATCAATTACTGAGCTCATTAATACCTTCAGGTATGGTTGTCACCTCTTCACGTGCCAGTAACACCTTGCTCAGTGACATGGGTATTGAAACACATCTCCCTAATTTCCGTATCTTTGGTTTGAAAAATACAGTTTTATATATTTGAAAATCTCTTAGTTTTATGTATTTAATATAACCCCTCATTTCCACAGTTACTTTGTAGAAAATACAAGACTTTACTAATCTTGTGTTCAGAAAATATTAATAAATTTTTGCCATTACAAACGGCAAAGTCCCCTTGGTATTTGACCTGGACTGTGAGATGGCCATAGTCATAAAACATATAAGCCATACAACCTATAGATTATCTAGCCCTGGTGTCCTTCATTGCACACTCTAGAATACAGTAGAATGCTCTTAAGACACTCTAACTGTCCAACCATGCAAACTGCTCTTCAGTGTAGTCCCGTGAGACATTGGGAAACATTATGCAAATAAAGCACACTTCATTGAATTTTACTGAGCCCCATCCTTGTTTTCCTCTTCTTTATGGCTACTATGCAATGACCCTGAATAATCAGAATGTGACAATTTATTTTGATCAGTTCACTCTTCCAGGAGGAAAATACCTGCCACATAGTGGTAACCAAGTTGGCCAAAATAGGAGTGTGACAGGTAAGGTTTTTTTCTTTTCTGAAATTTCACCCAGTGTGTGTTCCATGTCAGACCTGAGCTTCATTTGCAGGTCACCTCTGTCCCCTTGGGAATTATTTTATAAACTCCCATGCTCAACTACAAGTAGGTCAAGTCTTCACCAGCAGCAGCTTCCTGTCTTTATTCTGATGAGTTTAACAAAGGCCAAATCTGTGGCCTTTCTGAAAAAAGACACCTCCAACTTTGGCTGACTCAATCATAATAAGTAAGATAAATTAAAAATTGATTATTTGCATATAAAATAATATTTTTTGCTTAGTAAGGAAGCTCCTTGAGCATTCTTTAGTTCTTTTAAATGTTGATGGTTTACCCTATACTAGGTACTCTTCTAGGCTATGGGAATGCAGTAGTGAAGCAAACTGACAAAGCCTATGTTTTCTTAAAGTTTATATTCTAGTGGACAAAACCACAGTGATCAAGAAAACACACACGTATTGGGTTTCCAAGTCATGAAAAGTGCTCAGAGAAAAGGAGAGCAGGGGTAAGGACTGGGAAGGGACAGGATATGGGGAGCTGTAGCAGTTGTGACCTTTAAGCAAGGTAATGAATGGAGTCAGATAGCAACAGTCAGGTGAAGAACCAAGGCAATTGACAGGCCCGCAGGTAAGAGAGGGCCAATACTGGTCTATAGAGCAGGTCTATAGAGCACTAAAGGAGGGCCAGGGCACCTGGACCACATCTTAGAAGGCACTGCCCAATGAAGATCAACATAGGGTGAAATCAGTTAATTACTGGAAAATAATTAAAACAGATTTTGATACATTGGAGAATAAAAATTGAAAACCAAGAGACCTTAGGACTCTAGTTGCCTATTTATACACGGAAAGGGCAAGATTGATGTAGTGAAATAATTTGTCAGTAAATATTTACTGAATATTCAATATAGAAACTTTCACTTGGGAACAAAACGTGTAGTTCAAAGTCATCCTGCACAAGTGACGACTATTACCATCTGTTGGTGGTGAACAAAGTTGATGCTTGTTTTTTGCATATATATGTATATACAAATATATATTGCATATATTTGTATATATATGTATATACATATACGTATATGTATATGTATATGTATATGTATATGTATACATACAATGAAACTTCTCTCTACCTATAATTGTTTCATTCATTCATTCAGTGGAAGTTCATAGTTTATAGGTGAAAGACTCCTAACCAGGAGGCTGGAGTTTAAGTGACATCCTGGAGGTGACTGCCATCACAAAAATACAAACCAAACAACATAACGACATGGTAAGTCCAGGTCCTACTGCCCCGTGAAGCATCTATAAACTAGCAGCAGAGACTACCTATGGTTTTATTTTTGAAAGGAGAAGCAGCCTGTACAATTAAAGAGTCAGTGGGAAACTTTCCTGCTGGGGACCATAGCCCTTGGTCTTTAGCTCATGGATTACCACCGAAATGATGAAATAAGCTGCTGTTTTGGTTATGTTGGCTGCTCTTTTGTATGTAATTTCCAACAAAAAAGATATCACTAGTGGTTTCTCATGACCTCCAGGAGGACTCTGAGCACGGAATCACACACAAGTTCCCATGCTTCCTTCCCCATCCTGCAGCTCCTGTCCCCTCACCTGAGTTTCTCCTGACATTGTACTTTCCTCAACACTCCCAACTGCAGGAAGTGGCTGTCCCTGTTTCTCACGTGGCATGAGAGAGGGTGCACTTGATGAGGCTCAGCACACCTCTCTGTCCTGACCATTCACCTTCGATGGAATCACTGTCTTTAGGAGGATGCTCTCGGTTGAAAGGCAGGATAACATAGGATTCAGGATCAAGGTCAGACTACCTTCTCCAAAATCCTTAACCACATATCTCAGGCTAGAGTGTTATTGCCACCTCCGAGTTGGATATATTTATCGGCTGAGATTCATCTGGCAATTGATCACACTGAGGGTGATGTGCCCAGCTTTCCCAGGCAAGCCACATCTGCCCCAGGAAGCACCATGTGTCCAAATGCCCCACTGCTCCAGCAGTTACAGACAGTGAAACCAGAATTCAGGCTTCATCCCTCCACACTCCCTTTTTCTCATCAGCCACGCCCACTCTCCATAGTCCATCATCCAAGATGGTTAGTCTCTAATAAGATTCCAATCAGCTAGGATCCGGTAAGATAATTTCCCTGAGGACAAGCTCTGTGAAACAGAGCTGAGTGCTCTGGGTAGGTTTCGGAAAAATTACTTTTCCCTTCCTACATCCGGAAGCAGGAGAGGGTTTTCTCCTGACTTTCAGATCTTCACCCTTCAAAACGTTGGGGCTCCTGGAGGTAAAATTCTCAACATCCAGCAACACCCCCTCCTCAGATTGGGCCCCCCAGGGTTTTAATCTGCCAGGCCGACTAGAGCTGAGTCTCAGCAATTAGTCACTCACCCCTGAAGGCACCAGCGACTTTTTGTTCCCAGTGGGTTGTGACTCTGTGTCCATCTTCAGTTTGGGGTGACGCTTTGCCCTGTGACATTAATTCTCTGATGAATCTAAGAAGAATTCTTTTCAATTTCCTCAGCATTTTTCTTGGGAGGATGGGAATAATGATTTCCAAGGTTTTAAGGAGGACTGGAAACCATAAGTCCTTGACTTGCCTCTTTCTATAAATGTCTCTAGAGGTTTTTTCATGTCAGTTTCTATAGGTATCCCTTCTCAACTTCAGCTGCATGTTCTAATCATCTAGGGAGTTTTTAAAAAGGCTGATGCCTGAGTCCCACCCAGAGAGTCTGATGTAAATGGGCTTGGCTTGGGTATGGCTTAGGCAGGGGGTACTCAAAAGCTCTGGTTTGATACTGATGTACAAGATGAGTTGAGAAACTCTACTATAGAATGACTTAACTCGGGGCGCCTGGGTAGCTCAGTCAGTTGAGCATCTAACTCTTGATTTCAGCTCAGGTCATGTCTCATGGACGTGAGATTGAGCCATGCTTCAAGCTCTGTGCTGACAGTGTGGAGCCTGTTTAGGATTCTCTCTCTTCCCTCTCCCTCTGCCCCTCCTCCACTCATGTGAGTACATACTCTCTCTCTCTCTCTCTCTCTCTCTCAAAATTAAATAAATAAACATTTAAAAAAAGAGAATGATTGAACCCACACCTTGTAATAACTGTTTGCCATTCAATGCACAGATTTCTAACTTTAATGATAAAGGGTGTACACTATGTGCTTGAGAGATCTTAGCCAGATCTAACCCTCTGGATCTTCTTCAGTTAGTTGTGAGCTACTCAATCTCTTATCATATATGGTAGAATGACTGATTTGTGGTTCAGGCCTCAGGACTTTTCTTCCAGATCTTGCTTCTTACCTGCTTTGAGTACTGAGTCTTATTGATTAGTTACTAGGGAAGGCTTTGCTTCCTTCCATGCTGACTTTTCTATGTGGGATTGCAGCCTCCTGACAGGAAACGTTTTGCAGGATAAATTTCTGTTTCATCTGTGTGAAGGCAGGGAGATTTCTTTCCATGCTGCACTCTCAAAATGATTTTGCCATTGCTTAGCAATATAGACTCCTCCCCATAATTATTTTAGTGTGAGACCATGAAGCAATGCCCAGAGTCCCAACCAATACTTCCTCATCCATCTCTCACCTACGAAACTACCAAGAGAAATGTGCACAGTAGGTGCCCATTGTATATATATATATATATATATATATATATATGTGTGTGTGTGTGTGTGTGTACACATATTACACATATATGAATATGTTAGTTTTGGAATAGAGTCCAATGCAGTTCATGACCTGTGTTCATTATTTCTACAATGAAGGAAATAGTCTATATCTGCACTGTCTACTGTAAAAGCCAGTAGCCAGTATGGTTATTGAGCACTTGAAATGGGGCAAATGTGACTAAGGAAATGAATTTTCAATTCAATTTATTTTTAATTAATTTAAATTTTAGTAGGTACATATGGCTAGTGAGTATTGTACAGACAAATAGTTGAAGTGGCCATGTTTTTCAGTTTTTCCCTCTCTTTATTTCTCTCCAATTCTGTCTGTTTAGGGATGTGTTTTTTTCCTTTCTATATCATTATCTGGGGCCTGGTTACCTGATGGCTGTCTTTGACATTGCTATATATTGCCTCCTATCCATTTGTGTTTCTCAAGCCAGTTTCTTTCCATACAGACATAAACGTTCCCTTCTCTCATCTCCAGCCTACAGCTCCTCTGGGTGTGGTGATTGAAGTGTAGGTGATTTGTCCATATCTAAAGCTGTCAGATAGTTTGAACAAAAATACTGAAAATCATTGCCAAAATTTGTCAACCAATTAGACAAAGACCTGGGAGGAAAAGTTTATGGTAACTTGTACCACATCCTATATTTTATATTAGATGGCATGGCTTTAAAAAATTAATTCTGTATTTAAAATTAACTGTTTATCTCTTACACAAAACAAAAAAGAATATTTAAAAATATATAGGAGCGATATAACCATATGGCAGAGGAGGAGACCCCAGCCTCCAACTCCCCACAAAGATAAAACACTGGACAGCTATTCATCAACAAAAACAGCTCTCGGAGAGCTCTGGAGTCTAATAAGGAAACTTCAGCAGCCAAATGGAATAAAAATTGGGAGTAACTGCACAAAAAGGAAGGAAGAGCAGCCTCTTTTCGCCTTTGTCATCTTGTCCCCCAAGCCGACACTGCTCAGTGACTCACCAGCTAGAAAGAGTCCCGTCTCTGGGGAAGAGAAGACAGAATAAGCAGTCAGCTTCCCCAGACTTAGGGGGGCATCTCATGAAGAACCTGCTTCAGTTTCACCCCTCCCAGAGACCCACAAAGCTGAGACATAGGCAGTTGGGAACAAGGAAGAAAAGCAGGGACTACCAGGATCAGCCATACAACAGAAGTGACCATGATTCCTGGTGACCTGCTTCACAGCGAGTCCCAGCAGCTTTTGGCACTAACGTAATCAAAGACCAGTACAGCCTAGGCACACTCCTTGCAGATTTCACCAGTTTTATCCCCATGCCTACTCTCATTTGCATGTATCAGTTACCTGTGTCCCTCCCTACTTCCTCTCACAACCCTCCTCTTTAGACCAAGGATGCACACTGGCAGCAAGCCTGGAGCCCTGTGGCTGACTCCCACTACTTTGAGTGTGTTTTGGTTTAGCACCTACAGTTGCACACTTTCATGCTATTGGCTTGATACACTAAACTCCACTGCCATGTGCACACGTCTGGCAAGATTCTGAGCCATGGAAGTGCACACCAATAGAGCAGGCTCCCTTGGCTGTTTGGGGCCCAGATTTAGCGTTATTGCCTGTCACTAACCTGTAACATTGGGCTCACCTGTAGCTACTCCTTGAGTTGTGCACTTGCATGTCCATGTGAGACCCTGTCACTGGCCTCCACTGCTATGCACATGCCCCTGGGGAGACTGCACAGACACAGGAGAGCATGCTGACAGTTGTAGCCGCCACAGCAGTTTGTGGGCCTGGATCCGACCCTATCTCCTGTCACTAGCTTGCACCACTGAGTTCATCTTGAGCTGCTCTCTCCAGCTGTGTACCTGCATGCCCCTGACTTGTCTCCCAACACCATCCAGGGCTTCTGTACACACATGGCAAGTACTAGCAGCCACGGTATTGCAAACTGATGGCCAAGGGCCTCACAACTGCCAGTGTGCCTCCAGTTCATTCCTACACTGGCTGCTTGCTCTGGTCTCCACCACTCTATGTATGTGTGAAACCAGCCTTTGCCATTATAAGAGCACTTACAGCTGTTCTTTCTAGTCCAGTGTGTGCATATCACTAGCTCCAGTCACTACCACTATCTGCCTTGGTCCTTGACCACTAAGCCTGGAGGTGCTACTGAGGATACCACAAACCTTTTGTGGCCTCCATGGATCTGCTGCAGCGTTCTTCAAGGACCACGCAGTTGCTGATGCTGTGGATTCCGGTGGCCTGAGCCAACAAGTCACCATGCCCTCTGGACCTGGAGCAGCCATATATCACTGCACTTGATGATGAACACCACTGGACACAGAGTCATTGTGTGCTCTGGCCTGCCCCCAACCTCAGGAGCAGGTCTGTCCTTACCAAAGTCAGTCAGTAAAGTCTGAAAGAGGCAATTCCCTCTTCCAATGTGCAGACAACTTAGCAGAATTACAAGGATCAATGAGAATCAAGAAAATAGGATTCTATCCAAGGGACATAGGAAGCTTCTAGTACTTAATCCCAAAGAAATAGAGATACAGCAATTGCCACACAAAAAAAATTTATATTTTCCAAAAAAAATTTCCCCCCAAATTAAGATTCTCAGAGATATATATATATATAAGAGATTGGATAAAATTCAATGGAATCATGGGACACCCAGCTGGCTCAGTAGTGAAGCATGTGACTCTTAATCTCAGAGTTGGGAATTCAAGCCCCCAGTGGGTGTGGAGATTACCTAAAAATAAAAATAATTAAAATATAATGGAATCAGGAAAACTATAAGAGAACAAAATTAGAAGCTTGAAAAGGATAGGAATATAAAAAATAACTGAACAGGAATTTAGGAACAGTGGAATACAATGACTGAAGGATGCAACAGAACTTCAACAGCCAACTAGATTGAGGAGAAGAAAGAACCAGTGAGCCCGAAGATAGATTGCTTAAAATTATTCAGTCAGAAAAGCAAAAAGAAAAAATACAAAGGGATGAAGAAAGCTTACAGGACTTCAGGTATACTATTAACCTACACATCACTGGAGTCCTAGAAGGAGAAGTGTAGAAAATTTATTTTAAAAAAATAATGGCTTTGAACTTCCCAAATCTAGAAAGAGATAAGACATTCAAGTTCACAAAGCTAATAGTTACCCCAAAATGTCAAACTGAAACAATATTCGACAAGACACATTATATAATAAAGCTGTCTAAAATCAAAAATGAAGAGAGAATCTTAGAAACACTAAGAGAAAACAGTTATCTCATACAAGGAAACCTCAATGAGGTCAGCATATTTCTCAGCAAAAACCTCCCAGGCCAGGAGAGAATGGGTAGTATATACAATGTACTGAAGGGAAAAGCTATCAGCCAAGAGCGCTTTCTCCAGCAAAACTGTACTTCAGAAGTAACAGTAAGGTAAAGACTTCACCTCACAAAGAAAAACTGAGGGAAATTAGCCCCTCAGAAAGCTAAGAAGAAAAGCTAAAAAGAATTATTCAAATTGAAATAAAAGATGCTGCTATAACTTTAAAACATGAAAGTATACAACACAGTGGTAAAAGTATATAGTGTATTGTCAGATTCAGAACACTCTAATACTGTAATGTGGTAGTGTGTTAAGCACTTAACTCTAGTGTAAGGGTTAAAAGACAACAAGTCCCCCATGGACTTGAACTTCACTTTGGAACATATACAGAACACTCTATTCGACAGCTACAGGATATACATTCTTCCTAATCACACATGGAACATTCTCCAAGATAGGTCATATATTAGAGCACAAAACATATATATCCTTTCATGATTAGAACTTTCAACAAATACAACCCAATTTTTAAAAGGTTGAAATCACTCTCAAAAATAAATAAACATTAAAAAAACTAAGGGCACCTGGGTGGCTCAGTCAGTTAAGCACTCGATTTCATCTCAAGTCATGATTTCACACTTTGTGTATTTGAACCCCATGTCGGCTCTGAGCGGACAGCTCAGAGCATGGAGCCTGCTTCAGATCTTTGTCTCTTTCTCTCTGTCTGCCCTTCTTCCACTCATTCTCTCTCTCTCTCTCAAAAAATAAATAAGCATTAAAAAATAATTTAAAAAAGATTGAAATCATACCAAGTATGTTTCTTGACCACAGTGGTATGAAACTAGAAATCAGTAACAGGAGGAAAACTGGAATATTAACAAATATTTGAAAATTCAACAACATATTCCTGAACAACCAATGGGCCAACAATAAAACCAAGAGGAAAAATAAAGTATCTTGAAACAAATGGAAACACAACATACTAAAACTTTGGAGATGCTACAAAAGCAGTGCTAAGAAGGAAGTTTTTAGTAATAAATTCCTATATTAAAAATAAGGAAGTTCTCAAATAAACAGCCTCACCTATACTCCAAAGAATGAGAAAAACAAGAAAAACTAGCCCAAAATTAGTAGAAGGAAGGAGATAACAATTATCTGTGCACATAAATGAAATAAAGAATAGATAACAAGGAGAAAAAATTAATAGTATGGAGGTTCCTCAAAAAATTAAAAATAGAACTACCCTACAACCCAGCGATTGTAATACTAAGTATTTGTCCAAAGAATACCAAAATGCTGATTTGAAGGGGAACATGCATCCCAATGTTATAGCAGTGTTATCAACAATAGCCAAATTATGGAAGAGTTTGAATGTCTATCGACTGATGTATGGACAAAGATGTGGTATATATATGTATACACACACACACACACACACACACACACACACACACACAATGGAATACTACTCAGCAATCAAAAAGAACAAAGTCTTGCCATTTGAAACAATATGGATGGAACTGGAATGTATTATGCTAAGTTGAATAAGTCAGTCAGAGAAAGAAAAATATTAAATGATTTCATTCATATGTGGAATTTAAAAAACATAACAGGTGAACATGGGGGAAGGGAAGGAAAATAAGATAAAAACAGAGAGGGAGGCAAACTGTAAGAGACTTTTAAATACAGAGAACAAATTGAGGGTTGATTGAGGGGTTTTGGGTGTGGGGATGGGCTAAATGGTCAAGGGGCATTAAGGAGAGCACTTGTTGGGATGAGCACTGGGCATCATATGTAAGAGATGAACTACTGGGTTCTATCCTGAAATGAATAGTACACTGTATGTTAACTAACTTGGATTTAAATAAGTAAATTTAAAATTAAAAAGAAAAGATTAACAAAGATAAAGTGGGATTTTTTGAAAAGAAACAAAGTTGGAAAACCTTTGGGTATAGTACAAGAAAAAAAAAATAAAGAGGACAAAAAATCTGAAATAAGTGAGGAGACATAACAGCTGATACCACAGAAATACAAAAATTCATAAAAGAATACTAAAGCAATTATATGCCAACAAATTAGATAATCTTGAAAAAGCTGATAAATTCTTAGGAATATATGATCTGCTATATCCGAATTACAAAGAAATGGAAAATCTGAATTAACAAGAAAGGAAACTAAATTAGTAATCAAAGTCTCCCAACAAAGAAAAGCCTAGGACCAGATGACTTTATGGGTGAATTCTACCAAACTTATAAAAAAAAGAATTAACATCTGGTCTCACACAGAAATTAAAGTCCAGAAATACAGACACTACGATACTCCACCCCTTCTGATTCATTAGCCCCATTCATATTCCCAGATGAAGTCTAGTCCCTTCTTCAGCTTCTTTAGCAGTTGCTGCATGAAGTAATATTTTAGAAGTAACACAGCTTCTTTAGCACCTCTAGAAGTGGAAAACTCCAACTCTGAGTGTCATGTATCACTCAAAGTTCCAGGGAGCTATCAAGTCACACAACAAAGAGCAAAGCACCTGAGAATTTAGAAATAACCAAAGCCCAAGAACAATTGTGATTGCTCCAAGAGCTTACCTTCTAGGCCCTAATTCTCATGTGAGAGCATTTTCCAAATACAAGTTACTTTTCCAAACCAAAAATTACACTGAGGTCATCAACCAAACACAGAGAATTGCATAAATGTGGTGTAGGTGAGAGCAGAGTGTATACAGAGGAAAAAGAGAGAGACAGAGAGAGACAGAGAGAGAGAGAGAGAGAGAACAAAAGCCCTCTGGTTTCAGCTTTTGGGCTGTCCAAACTCAGCTGGACCAATCTCCATTGGCTGGCCAGAACCCATTGGCTGTAAACCACCGGCCTTCCTTCAGGATGATTCACCACTTTCTATGCACTGGACCAGCTCCACCAACATCTCTGCCATTTTCATGGGCTCCTTGGCCTTCTCCTCGGCCTTCTTATTCCTTTTGGTCACTCTGCCTTTGACTCCATCATTTGGATTCTGAAGATGATTCAGGGTGCTCTCCTCTGAGGCTTCCCCTCCACCTGTGTTTTTATTTGGATGAGCATATTGTCCATCTGCCATAGTTTGCTGCTTCTGCATGTATGCTCTCCCCCACTCCTGGGTGAGAGCCACATTGTCATCCAGCATCTCATTGATGACTGGCAGCAGGAGCTGTTGGAAATCTTCCTCAGGCTCCAGCACTTTCACCTCCTCCAGCTCTGCCAGCTCGAGGACATCGAAGGGCCATATTCTCTCCCACTTCTCCAGAATTTTGCTATCAATGTCTGCAACAAAGAAAGAGAGATGTGATTTGTTGAAAATTTAAATTTTATGTGACACACTATCTGATGTAACCTGTCTGGTCATTTTTTTTGGACAGCCCAACTTAGCCCAACTCCTAGAATAGGAGACTTGATCTTGGTATTCTGTACAAATTGATGTAATACCATGATGCATTTCAGGGGATTCTGGGCATAGGAAGAGATATTTGCAAAGGCTCTTGAGGGGCTGGAGAATGACAGGAGGACTGTCTGCATTGGACCCTAATGTGCACAGGGACTGGGTATTTTTGAACTTCATAAGTTGTCTTGCTATAAATTTATTTCAGTAGCTGATCTGACAAGTGTATGAGGTCAAAACCTTTCCAGGTGTAATAAAAAAATTACCATGCTAATAAAAGTATTTATTTTCTTGAAAAGACAAAAAAATTAACATAATTTTTTCCAAACCATTACAAAAATTTGAAGAAGACAGAATACTTCCAAACTCATTTTAAGAGGCCAGTATTACTCTGATAACAAATCCAGATGAGGATACTACAAAAAAAGAACTACAGGTAAGTATCCTTGATGAATATAGACATAAAAAAACTCAACAAAATTAAATTCAAACAGCAAATCAATTTCAATGGCACATTAAAATGGCCATACACCAAGATCTATATATATATATATATATATATATATATATATATATACACATATATATATATATCTGAAGTATATATATTTTCCATATGTATTTCATATTACATATAATGAAATATACATATATATCTCATAAGAATATTATTCACCCATTAAAAAGAAGGAAATCCTGCCATTTGTGAGAACATGGTTGGACCTTGAATACATTTCACTAAGTGAAATAAGCCTCTAGAGAAGGATAAATACTGCCTACTATCTTTCTACATGGAATCAAAAATAAATTTAAATACATAAAAACATAGAGTAGACTGGTGGTTGCCAGGGGCTGGAGAGTGGGGGGAATGGGGAAATGGTGGTCAAAGTGTATAGACTTTCACATGTAAGTTGAGCAAATTCCATAGATCTAATATACAGTATGTGAGTTAAGAATACTGTATTGTACACTTGAAAGTTTATAAGGTTCTCACCATAACAACAACACCATGGTAACTATGCAAGGTGAAGGATATATTAACTAACTTTATTGTGGTAAACATTTTGCAGAGTATGTGTATTGTTATCACACTGTATACCTTAGACTTACACAATTATGATGTTAATTACAGCTTAATAAAATTGGAGAAAAACATGTATAATAACGATGTTTGCAAGAGAAAAAAATATATATGTATACACACAGTTCAATTCTATAACTTTGTATTTATGATGTGATAATCATTAGCCTAAAATTACCCATGACATTAAAATTCTGTACAAGGTTTTGACACAGAAATTAAGATAGAATACCAATTTAAAAATGTTTGGAATGCTGTATCCCGTGTTGAAAAGTATAAAAAAGATATTTTTCTTTTAAGAGTATGGAACATTATGCCAAAGGCAATGACTTCCCATAAGGAGAACTTCAATCTCGAAGGCATTCTTGTTTCTAGAATAACAGTCTTTACATCTCTGTTACTTTGTCAAATGAAAGGCATTTCTCAGATTTAACAAAACACCGTACACTCAAAATGCCATTTGCTTATTTTAAGATGCAAACATCTTTAGGATGTGAACTCTTAAACGGCACTTCAGTGATTCAGTGTCTTGACCACATGAACAGGGAACCCTTCTATAATATGCATCCTGAAATGGATCATCATGGCTGCTTCCAAGCAATTAGAACCAAGTTCTGTTCATCACTCTTCATCTAATTTGGCTGGTCCTTGTTAAAATCAACACAAGAACTTTTTGTTGCATTGATGTACAAGTAAACTCATGCAGTTGTACCCAAGTGACAAATTGGCAAAGCAATAGTATAGGCTGAGAGTGATTTGCAATACTTACCAGGAGCCAAGTTGTAACATGCTAATGATATTCCACTCTCAGGTTCAAATTGGATTGGAGATCATTTAATGTCTCCTTGGAAAAGAGCTCAAAGAAACCCAAGAAACTCAAAGATCTGGAGATCTTCCAGACTGTCTAAGAAAACACATGTGAATATTAAACATCTCTTTTCAGAAGAGTTGCCTCAAACATTAGTTTATGCCCCTAAAGAAAACTGTGAGAAATCCAACTAGGTTGGGATTCTAGCAGGATGGGACATATTTGAAAACAGGCAGCTAAAGCTTCATATCTGAAGTCTTTGAACTTCTAACCAACTTGAGAACTGAAAGGAGGGAGCTCTATTGTTCCTTTCCATCCCGCCCCACCAAATAATAACAAACACCAACTAAACATTTATTGTTGAAAGAGATCAGACTTGAGCAACCTGCTCCTTATAAGCAATTACCTTTTCCTGCCCTCTCCTGCTTCTGCTTTCTCTCCTCTTCCTTCTGCCATGGTTGTTGAGTGCATCTCAAATGCCAAGCAAGTACTGAATTCTAAAGACAGCCCTTTATTAGTTACACTTTTTCAGAAGAAAGAGTGATTAAGTCTATGTCAAACCTGGCTAGTATGTAAAAAATCTAAAAGTCACATCCAGCTATGATCTTAACCATAGTCTTCATGCTTGGGAAAAAATTGAGAAAAGTGTTATCTCTGATCTTGCATTTGTTGTGTTTCCTGCAAAGAATGTCTTTTTTTTTCCCTTTTCTCTGTCTGAACTATCATCCTGCTCACCCCTTAAAGACTACCTGTAATGTCCTTTTCAAAGCCCCCCTGTTAGGGTGGGTCCTTGCCAGGTACTATGTGTATGTCCCTGGTCTATCTATGGCACTTATCCAAATCTTCCCTGGCACTGCCTGTCCTCTCCTCTACAACTTTTTAAAAAAAATTTTTTAATGTTTGTTTATTTTTGAGAGAGAGAGAGAGAGAGAGAGAGAGAGAGAGAGAGAGAGAGAGAACAAAAAGGAGAGGGGCAGAGAGAGAGGGAGACACAGAATCTGAAGCAGGCTCCAGGCTCCGAGCTGTCAGCACAGAGCCTGATGTAAGGCTTGAACTCATGAACCGTGAGATCATGGACCTGAGCCAAAGTTGGATGATTGACCAACTGAGCCACCCAGACAACCCTAGATATTTTTATTTAAAATTTATTTACTTATCTTGAGAGAGAGAGAGAGAGAGAGAGAGAGAGAGAAAGCTGGGGAGAGGCAGAGAGAGAGAGAGAGAGAGAGAGAGAGAGAGAGAGAGAGAATCCCAATCCGGCTCCACGCTGTCAGTGCAGATCCCAACATGGGGCTGAGAACCCACAAACTGTGAGATCACAACCTGAACCAAAATCAAGAGCCAGCTGCTTAACTGACGGAGTCTCCCAGGCCTCTCCTGTCCTCTGTATCTTGAGCTTCCTGAGGCCAGAAGCCATTTCTCACCCATCTTTGTATCTCCCAACAACTAAATGCAATTGTCAAGGGTGGAGGCTTGATAGAACTTCTCAAGTAATAAGTTCAAGTATATATTTTGTTTGTTTTCTACACACATTCTGCAATTAGCGGTGTCTACAGCCACCTCTTAGTGGATCATGAGAGGGCTTATAAAATGTTCAGAAATTTTGTGAGCCCAGTGTTAAACACAGCCATTATTAAAATTTAAATTACATAAGCCTACAATGAAATGGATTTTATTAAAAAGTAATAAATGCTAAAAAAAACATGACTTCCTCATGATTTTACATTGTGCTAATATCTCGCCTCTTGAGATTATTCCTATTTATTGCATATGCATGGTGGAAACGCTATAGAGGGATGGTTGTCTACACATCTCTTCTTGTCTCCGCATGCAGTGATACCAGCCTAGCAGCTTGAAATCTGCCACGGGTGGAACATTTGCTCCTCAGACATTGGCGAAACTGCAAGTCAGGGGTCACCTACTTCCACTCCAGAGACTAGCTAATGCACTATGTACCTATTCTGAAATCAATTCTCCCCTAACCACATTTAGTACTCTCATAATCCTATTTTCTTTTTTTTTTAATGTTTATTTATTTTTGAGACAGAGACAGAGCATGAACAGGGGAGGGGCAGAGAGAGAGGGAGACACAGAATATGAAACAGGCTTCAGGCTCTGAGCTGTCAGCACAGAGCCTGACGTGGGGCTCGAACCCACCAACTGTGAGATTATGACCTGAGTTGAAGTTAGACTCTTAACCGACTGAGCCACCCAGGCGCCCCATCATAATCCCATTTTCTAATTCACTAAACATGACACCAGAATTCTTTCTACATAAAGACTGGTAATAGTCAAAGATTTATTATATAGAAAAATGCGTTTTAGCCCTAAAGAGGCACCAAACACATTATGTTCTTGTACTGACAAAAGTCAGTATAGACTCTTGCAACGCCACAAGGTTATGATAATGGATTCAATTTTTATTATACAATCATGAAAAAATTATCTCTGTCATTTGAGCTCTAAGTTTCTTGAAAGCTAAGAAAGACGGGGGTCCTCCCTATAATTTTTCGCCAGAGTATAAAATGAATAAAATAGAAAGCATTTTCCTGTCAGTTGAATCACTATGCTGAATTCTTTTTTAAGAGAAAAAAAGGTTTAAATACCGCATTTAGAGATTTAATATAGAATAGAGTGAGGCAATAAAAAAGCCAGTGTGCTACTTTATAGGATTACTTCTGAATCTGATTAATTCTCCCTCCCTTCCTCTCCTCCCCTTCCTGTGCCTTCTTTGCTCTCCCTTTTCAAGAAAGACTTTCTCTGAAGTTGGAGGAGCTGAGCAATAAAACAGATCAGGTTTAAGGGAAGCAATAACCCACCTTCAGATTAGCTGTTGTAATTCACTTGAAATGTTTGTATGGGGTTATTTGGGGTGAAACAATTCAGGATCCACTTTGTATACAGTCAAGTGCCGCCTTTTCTTGTCTTCAGTAAGAAAAACAAAATGAGAACAGAAAGAAGCCTTGTCTTCTACCTGAAAGTTGAGAGAAATTCAAGATCCCAAGAGTTGCTGTTGCCTGTGGTCATTTTCCATTGTTCATTCTATTTTTTTCCCTAATTAATTCCTTTTTCACCTTATCTTGCTCTCTTCAACAATAACGCTTTCCTTTTTAAAATCTGCTTACCTAAGAGTGTTGTGAACCAATTTGGAGTGGTATCTTGATGGAAGTTTTATGAACATTGCTTACTGTAAGTAAAAGACATGGGAGAAGTATGGAGATTATATGTATATAAATATATCCTGCTTTTAAAAAATGAAGTGAAGATTAACACATTCTCTCAAAGATACATCTACTCAACCAGCGGGGATCTTTCTAATTTTTAACAACTTTATTGATCAAATACCTTTCTTCATACTGGAACAGTGAAAGGAACTTTAGGAAACAAAATGGTTTTATTTTTCTGTCTCCACACTTCTGCTGCCATGAGGAAACTTGGTATATTGGAAATAAAAACACCCGAGTTTCAATAGAAGTCTGGGTTGGAATTTTGCTCTTCCATGTGACTTTCAACAGATCAACCCTTCGTAAGCCTCAATTTTAACATCTGCAAAGTAGGGATAATGGTTTTGTTACCTACACTGGAAGATGAAGAGAGGAAGGAAGTACCTGAAAAATTTTTGTAAATAGCAAAGTGCTCTCACATCGTAAGGTTGCTGTCAATAGTCTGGAATTCGTCTTCTAGAGGTACATCACTGGGAAAAAGATGACATTGACTTTTGAGGGTCTGGAGAAAGATTGCCTCTCGTACTTTCTTCCATGTGACTCGATAGCCTGAGTACCCTTGGTAGTGGCCATTGTAATGAAACAAGACCAACTGGAAAGCTTAATTAGCTCAATAGATACCAAAATAAATTTCTGAGTCTAGAGAACTCTTTCACCATAAAATTAAGATGTTGCAATGTGTGTAAAATGTCAATTACATGAGAGTCTCCTTTTGGTCCACACTGTGAATTGGACAGTAGAGAGGTCACCAACTGTGCCACTGAGAGTGGGCACTTGCAGGGCGATCATTTTCCTCACCTACAGGGTGGACAGGCACCCTGTATCTGAAGAGGTGTGCAAGCCTCTCCATTGCACACACCTGTGAACAGAAGCAGTCTCTCCTGCAGGGGGAATGAATGACAGTGACCAGCCATTGTGGGGAGAAGCATTTGGAGGCTTCTCTTTCCAAGATTTAGTTCCAACTGTCTCAGCCCAGATGGGATCTTGGGAAACTGAGAGGCAATTGCCTTTGTATTATCTTGAGTGGATTTTTATTACCCCCTTTCTCAGAGAACTTTCAAAAAAAAAAAAAAAGAAAGCCCCTTGCTGTTAAAAATAAAACATGCACATACATTAGGGTGTGTTTTTTGACAGGGAGATATTTAGTTGAAAAATATCCAGTGCAGTCCAGGGACTGTTTAGAGGGACTGAGTGGCCTCTTTGGTCTGAGCTGTGTGTGCCAAGTGTCTGGAGGGACTGCAGGATGGAAGTTTCAGTGAGGAAAGCAAAAGTGAGCAAGCCCACTCTGGCAGCATGGGTGCAGGGAGGACACAGAGGGGTAAGCATTTTTTAAGCTGGTGTTGCTGTCGGTTTCTGCTAGGACGGTTCCCACCAGGGCAGCTTCCAACCTGCAGCAGACCCTCTCCCTCCTCATTCATTGCAGCACTGCTCAGGATTCTGGGAAAATTGATTTTCCATTTTTCATTCTTAAACATCACACCACACCTATTTTCTTGCTCCAAAGCTAAGCTTTCTAAAGTCCTGATGTGCATGACGATTCTGACAAATCTACACTTCTACAAATGTGGGGAATGGCTACGGGGAATTCAGCCATGAACATGTTCTGTCTGCCTCTCCTGATGAATGATTTCAATACTGAATGGCTGTGCTACATGCTACAGACCTGGCTGACTATGCCCTATCGAACGAGAATACCCGTGCCAGCAAGACATTGTAAAGAAACATCCACTCGAAATTTGTACAAAATGCCAGCAACAGAAAACTCATCCATCCCCGGTGGGTCATCTAAACAAAAATGAAAAATAGAAAATGGAGGTATTTTGATCCCAGTGTCTTCAAAGAAAAATTTCACACAAAGGTACATGCACACACATAGGCACACATGCACACACTGGGACCGTGCACATACACAGACACAAATATGCACACACACAGGCACATGCACACACGCAGAAACATATATGCACATACAGACACACATATGCACACACAGGCACATGCACACATAGTCATACATATGCCCACACACGGGCACAGGCACACACACATTGGCACGTGCATGCACACGGAAACACGTGTATACACATAGGCACAGGAACACACAGACACACATATGCACACACAGGCACGTGCATACACAGACACACATAGACACACATATGCACACAAACAGGCACACATATGCACACACATAGGCATAGGCACACACAGAGGCACATGCATGCACACAGACACACATGCATACGCGTAGGCACAGGCACACAGGTGTACACACACAGGGACACATATGCACACACACACAGGCACAGGCACACCCACAGGCACACATATGTACACACATAGGCACAAGCACACATATGCACACACACAGGCATAGGCACATACAGGCACATGCATGCACACACACACACACACGGGTATACACACAGGCACAGGCACACACACAGGCACACTATGCACACACAAAAACACAAGCATTTGTGCACATTCTTCAAACACAGGTCCTGAAGCTCAAACTTGAATTTGTTAGGAAAAAAAAAAAAAGGAAATCTTAACAGACATGAAGCATTTAGTGTGATATTTAGGTCATTTCGTATTGTGTATAATACATGAATTTTCTCTATTTTTAAAAATTATAATATTTTTAGTTTTTTGTGCAAACTAAAGCAGATAAGCCTGCCTGGCTAGTACCAGGCTTTCTCTGAAACTGTACTTCTGACATTTGTCCTTCAATGACCTTCCAAACTACACACAAAGAAAGCCATTGTTGGGAGCAGTGAAGAAGAGGGGAGGGCAAGTGCTGATCTCAGTCAACCTCCCACCCTCCCTCGTCCAGTCCTTCCTTCTTTCTTGATCTAATACCACCTAAATTACTGGAACATCTCATTCTAAATGAGTTTTGCAGAAATCAAATTCTAATAATTTATGGGCCATTGCATTCTTAACCTTTTACTGAAGTATACAGTATGCAGAAAATTGCACATATCGTAAAGAAATCCTCACAAATATAATGTCCCCATGTAAACAGCACCTCAAGAAACAGAACATCCCCAGTAATTCCAGAAACCCTCCTTGGGCCCCTTTTAATCATTACTTCCCACCGAGAGGACCACAATTCTGACATCCAACAGTTTATGTTAGCTTTATTTATCTTTATAATTTTTATGAACTACAAATGCTTGTATTTTATTAATGTTTATATTCTAGTCTGTCTGGCTTATTTCACTTACTGCTATGTTTATGAGATTGACCCATATTGGTTTTATTCACATAGTATTATGGTATTCTATTGTATGAATATGCCACAATCTCTTCACCCAACCCACCGGTGATGGATATTTAGGTAATTTCCAGTTTCTGGCTATTACAATTAGTTACACTATGACATGTCTTTTGATGAAAACATGTACACAACCTTAGGGGTATTAACATAAGGGTAGAATTTTGAGTCACGGAGTATGAAAGAGTTCAGCCTTAGTAGACACTGACAAAGAGTTTCCATTTTGTTGGACAAAATGATCCAACAGTGACCAATTTATGCTGGATCTAGAAGTGTCTGAGAGTTACATCCTTAACAATAATTAGTACTTTTTGTCTTTCTAAATTTTTTTTGCTATTATATAGTGGTTTTAATTCCCATTTCACTAATCACTAATGTAATTGAGCATTTTTTCATACACTTAGTGGCTACTTGGATAACCTTATCTTGGGTTCCTATTTCTTATTGATTTGTAGGAGCTCTTTATATTTTGTGGGTAGGAGTCCTTGGTCAAATATGTATGGCTTACTCTATCATTCTCTCTATGATGACTTTTGGTGAATCCAAGTTATTTATGTTAATGTGGTCTAATATATTGTATTTTTTCTTTTATGATTAGTACATCTCGTGCTCTCTAGTTAAGCAGTTTTTTTTTTGTCTTCCCAAAGTCATGAAGAAGTCCTTTTATGATTTTTTCAAAAAGCTGTATTTTTTCTTTCATATGTGGATCTTTAATCCATCTGGCATTAATCTTTGTGTACGCTGAGAGGTAGGAGTTAGTCACACCTATTAGATATCCCATACAAATATCCATTTAACCTAGTATCCTTTGGAAATCATTATCCTTTTTAAAGCTATACTAGAGTGTTGCCCTGCACATCTTTCATAAACTACTTTCTGACAAGAATGTAAACAAAGAGTATCACACAGTTCCTTATTTTTCAAACATAAATGAATCATTTCTTTATATCTCAGACTCATTTATTATGAATAAAGAGTTCCTTAGGGAATATTGGATTATATAGATCTATTTGTAACTGCACAAGATGGCATCAATTTTTTAAATATTGTACGTACATTTTTCATCGCTTGTATTAATTATTGTTCTGCTCTTACCCACCAGGATTCTCGGTGACCTCTCCTGCTTCCAGAAGTACCAGTGTAGCCATTCTAATATGCTACTTATAATTTCACATGGAGTAGGAATTAGATGCCATGGGTCAGGTGTCCCAGGCTAGGACAGCTCCATGGCAGGGAGTTTATTGAGGAGTGCAGTTGAATCAAAGTGTGCGGGAGAGTGAAGGCATTGATGGAGCAGAGCCTGAAGCGGGGAGTGAGCACAGTCACATCAAGGGCCTCAGAGGGAGCAGCATGGATCTCAGTTAATGCCATTTCGGTGGAGGGCACTGGGCATCTATACTTTTTCATCAACCACACATTGGATGCTGCCTGACCCTGAGCAAGGCCCTCCAGCTATGAGCAGAGGGCTACCTGAGCTCTGTCCTCATCTGGCAGAGTAGGGGCATCCAACCTGCAGGGCTCTGCCAGCACACAGCAGCATCCACCTCACCAGAATCCCGATTCTTCTGACAGAGCATAGCATGGGAGTTGGGGATAAAGTGCATCAACATCCATGCATGGCTTTGGAATATTGTGGAAACCTTTTTGTCCTGCTTGGAGTTTGTATGCGTCCATATCCTAGGTCTTAGCTGTGTGTTTGGATAATTGATGTTCTGCATATAGGATCACATAACAAATGAGATATTATTCCACTATGTGGGCTTCAAATTAACAAAACACTGCTTTTTATCTGTATGCTAGTGTAACTTGTATTTTAGGTCATGTGACTGAAAATGCTGATTAATTGGGCTGCTTCATTCATTCATGGAGAAATCTACTGTTTTAGGGTGTTTCTAAAGCTAGGCTGTGGTCCCACAAGTTCCTAGGTGCCTGTAAAATCTCACCTCTAAGTTTTGTGCTGTTTGGTGCCGTGTGGCTTGTCTGGCTCCTACTACAATCACTGGAACTGGGGAGGACCTTTCCTTTAGGAATTGCCCATGGGGCTTGTCCTGGCCACCATATCTTCTTCCACACCAACCAAGCCCAACAGGTCCAGCTCAACCACAGCTTGTCCCTGGAGAAAGTCAAGCAGGAGGAAAAGAGAGTGCTATGAGAACACTACCAATATACTGGTGACTGGAGGAGGTGGTGCCTGTACTGACACCCACCTCGTCGTGTCCCTCGTGATGAGGAGTTGGGCACTAGATAGGCCCTGGCCTCTCCTAATCAGAGTGATGGTCTCAACAGCTGCAAAGTTACCTTGAACTGGGCGTTCTACTAAAGACCTCACATGGCAGTTACAAAATCTTAAAAACTGCGATTATCCCTTTACAAATGAGAACTTGTCTGGAATCACGGAGATAACAAGCAATAGAATGAGAATTGGCCACCAGGTCAGGTTGCTTTCAAAGCTTAGGGTCACCAGCCTTTTGTTCTGCTGTCTCTTGGCCCTCTCCTCTCTCTCTATCACCCACGTACCTATCACATACACACACACACACACAGAGCAGATTCTATCCAGTACCATGTTACAGTAAGTTTTGAAATACAAATGTAGGATTTATGAATCAAAAAACTAAATTTTACTTTAGATTTAATGCTTACTTTTAAGTATATGGCAGAAATTTGTGTTATCTATCCATGGAACTGTTTTTTAAAGTAATGATTTTATAAGAAAAATAACAATGCTCTCCATGTAAGTTTGGGAAGTGATAGGAAAAAAAGAAAGATCATAATCACTATAAGTCCATTACCTAGAAAGTTTTGCCAGTTTATTACATTTCACTTAGTGTATTGTCATTTTGTCTTGTGCAGATGTGTTTTGCCATAATTGGGATCATTAGGTCCACAGAGTTTTGATTACTAATTTGTTTCACTTTATATTATACCAGCAGCCTTTCCCATGTCATTAAATATTTCCTGAAGGCTCTTTTTAATGGCTATAAACTGCTTCTTTGTATGAATGTACTATAACTTATTTGTTATTCACCTATTGGTGCATATTTTAGCTGTTCATATTTTTTGCTAGCACATAAGTACCTATGTTGGCTTACAAGTCTTTAATCACATTTCTGATTCTCTCCTACTGATACGTTTGTAGAGTAGACTGGTGGGGTTCATGTGCATGGCAATTTTTAAGGGTCTTTCTATGCCTTGTCAATGACAGTATACACACAGATGACATGTAAACCTGTGCCTCATACAAGCTTCCAATAACTTGCACTGTCCATGCGAACATGGGGAATACATAATACGGGCTATGAAAAGGTATTAGAGAATCAGGTATAATCTTCAGTTAATGAAACAAAGATAAAATACATTTTTAAGCTGCTGAAAAGAAAAGAAGTTTTACTGTTGTTTTAACCAGCTCTCTTGACACCACACTCAGGAAATTTCTATCTTTCTAGAAAATAAAACAAAGAAATAAGACTCCTGAAAAAATTATTTTCTGGTTTTGAAGCTAAGGAAGTAGTATGTAAAATATTTCAGAAGGGATAAGAGCCATACTTCCCATGCATAACATTTTTTAATTAACTTCTTATTTTGAAACAAGAAAGCGCAAAATTATAGCTCGCATCTTTATGGCATTGTGATGCAGAATCCATCTCACAATTGATTACAAGTAAGATGATAAACATCAAGTAAGTAAATCTTTTCAGAATATCTAGTGGTTTTTTTTTTTTTTTCTTACTTACCAAACAAAAAAAACCACATGGGAGAGTTTGTATTAATTCCAACAGCAGAGTGTAAGTGACAATTCTTGAAGTTTGCTTGAATGTTTCAATCACTTTGGCTGCTTTGAATACACAAGGAGAGGTGAAGTTACTGCATTGTATCTTGGAAACGTCACCAAGTTGAGCTTTAGACACAACCAAGAACCTTATTTTGGGTGTCCTCACTTCTTGAGGCCAGCCATTCTATTTACACCCAAAGGCTTCCATCAGTATTCTCGCCTTTGTTTTGTTAACTATGCCTTTGTGAAGTGCTGACTTTGAGTCAGCCCCTCTGACTCAGGGGATCAATTTCCAAATTGTAAAACGTGAATAGCTTATTAATAGCCCTTCCTTTTCTGATCATTCTTCAAAGATAATCATCCCTTGGATTTTAAAATTATTACTCCTTTTCTTTCTAACTTTGTCTCCTTTATAATATATACTTCACTTGTGAATGTTTTTGAACTTTGCATAATTAAATTTAATCTTGTTTTGTTTGCTATTAAGTATTCTTCATAATTCTCATATTAATCCTTTATCAGGTATGTGCTCTGTAAAAATGTCCCCTCTGTCTCTCCTCTTTTTATTGATGTGAGTTACTGCTTCCTTAAAGGGCTGGCTCATACTCTTTTTCTTCCAGGAACTCTACCTTGACTATCTGGTATGAACAAAAATATCTTTGGTAGTGAGTGAGGGTGGTCGAGGGTTGGGGGCCAGATACCAGTTTCTACAGCTGTAGATGTTTTCAACATATGTATGTTCTAACGTATGTGTGTGTGTGTGTGTGTGTGTGTGTGTGTGTGAGTGTGTGTGTGTATAAATGTATATATGTATATGTGTATACATGAGGTCTGTATGTGCATGTTTGTATATATGTAAATATATATATATATATATATATAGTATACATATACTATATATATATATATATATATAGTACACATACATACGGGCTTTAGGTCAGCCTCTTTGATTATATATATGGTACATATTATATATATGATTCCATATATAATATGATATATGATGATATTGCACATATGATATATATGATACATATGTAAATCTGTATACACACACACACACACACACACACCAAGATACAGATTTGTATAGTGTGTATATATATATATATATACACACACACACACATACACAGATTGACTGCATATATATGTAAATGTGTATCTATGTGTATGTTTGTGCATATATATCTACCTCTCTATATATACATATATATCATGATGAGTGAGAAGAAGAGTAATAAAGTTTGGAATATTTGTTCACTCAGCAATTCAGGAACACTAGAAATTATTCGTGCCACATTTCAAAGGAAAGAGAAATATACAGGCTTGTCTTAAGGCCCTTTTCTGGCACAGGCTGCCATTCCCTGAGGTAGGTCACAGGATCTAGACTTGGACGTGTGTATGGAACTGTTTAGTCTTTGGTCTTACTCCTGACTTATCCCAGAATTCTGGGGAACACAATGAAAGAAAAAAAGCAATGAAATCCTTGCTTTGTTCCATGGGATGTTGGTTTGCTCACTAATGTGAGGGAATCTCCATGTTGAGGGATGTACATGACTCATCCCAGAGCTCTGTGAAAAAAATACTCAAGGCTTCAAGTACAGCTGTGGTCTTCAGTCACCCAGGCAGGTAGGATTTTCTAGATTTGAGAATTTATGCTTGAGATGTATTCATTACTTTGTATACACTAATGTTTTTATTTTGAGAAAAGTACATGAATATATGGACTGTAATCGTTTCATGAATTCAGCCTTGGTTGATAAATTCATTCAGTTCAGAATATGTAAAGCTAGTATGTGTTAGAAGGAAATATTTCGAAAACTGCTTGATATTTATTCCACACTTGCCTAACTCCCACCAATAATTTGTTTAAGAATTATAACATAGCTTGAAAACTCCCAACAATAAAATGCTTTCAAAATGTAGGCTAGTAACATGAGTTATTACAGCACTGAGGGCAGTGAATTAAAATGTACTTTATTCTCGCCAGCAAGGGTTTGGCACTATGAAGGACATGTTACAAAGGGTTAAACAAATCAGAAATACTGTTAAAAGTATCTGATAGATCACTTGCTGTGTAATGGATCTGAATTTTGACAAGGCTCAAAAATAACCAGGTGGTTTTCACACAGGTTGCAGGTTGGACAGCTTTGCATTGCCCTTGTCAAGGGAGGGAGCCTGTAAGATTCTGCATTGTAAATGGACTTAGAGCGAGCCTTTAAGAGGACATCATGTGCTAGTATTGGATTCCATGGATCTTCTCAGGGCACCCTGTCCCAGGAGGCGTGCATGTCACTGACACTCAGATCTAGAACTGAGAAGGAGAGCATTTCAATTACTTGTATCCTGGGTTGAGAAACCTAAAACTACGTAGATCTCCATGAGAAGTGCTCACAAGTACCACGTTCAGTCCTACGAGGATGCCTGGCAAGTGGCCATAATGGCAAGGAATGTCACTCAATGGGGTGATTCATCTGAATGAACTCAGGCAGAAACTCAGTCACCCCAGCTGCTGGGTTCTTCTTTCTCTTCCATTCTTTTGTTCCAAACTGCTCAGCCAAAACACAGCATTACTCTTTCATGCATGACATCTCAAAAGCTCTGCATTTATTCAGGAGTTCACTGGCAACAAATATAAATGATTGGAAAAATAGCCTCTGATGGTATTTTCCCTCTGTAAATTCCATCTGTTACTTTTCAAATACTCTGGAGGCTAAAATGTGATTTGAGCCATTTCTCTTTCACTCTCTTTTTCTTTGAAGTTGACAAAGCCATGCTGTTCTTGTGAGCTCACTGGCTAATCACGTTTCTTTTGACTTGATTGCTTCCCAACCAAAAATTACAGAACTTTGTAAACTAAAAAAGAAAAATTTATAAGAACAAAATTATGTTCAGGTCAAGCTACATAAAAAATCTTATTATCAATACAGAAGAGATAGTTTGCCACCAAACAAACAAAGAAACAAAAATAAAGCAAAAGCAAAGCCCCGGTCCCCCCCAAAAAAACAAAAACAAAAACAAATATTTTCCAAACTAGGGTATAAATTCTAACTGAACTAAACAGACACCCAACTTGGCCAACTTAAAAACACATCCATCATATTTAGTGTCTTTGGCAGGATGATGATATGTAGGACTACAAACATTCCTTAAATCATCAGTATACAATCATCTAAATATTAGGAACAGTTGACCCACTCCCTGGGACAGTTATGGGTGTGGCACTGTCAGCTGTGGCCTCTTATACAGGTGGTGGCCCAGAGCTAAGCACACTGACAGTAAATGACAACCCAGTTCAAGGGGTTCCTGGAGGATGGCCACAGTCTTGGTTCATGGGAGAGGCTGATGACTCCCTTCCTTATTCTCCACAATGTGCTTATCCATCAGCAACCTTTCTTGGGATCCTCACTGGCACACAGCTCCAAGCTGACAGAGTGCTAGATAAAGGGCAACTTGATAGACACACCCTCAGCTCTGTTCTAAAAATAAACTTCTAGGGGCGCCTGGGTGGCTCAGTTTGTTCAACTTCTGACTTTTGATTTCGGCGCAGGTCATGACCTGTTTATGAATGTGAGCCCAAAATAGGGCTCTGCGTTGACAGCACAGAGCCTGCTTGGTATGCTCTTTCCCTCTTTCTCTCTCTGCTCTTCCCCTATGCTCTCTCTCTCTCTCAAAATAAGTAAATTAAAAAACATTTAAAAAATTAAAATAAAAGAAAAAGAAACTGCTAGAAGCCATGGCCGATCTTTGTACTGGGGACAGGTCTTACAGCAGCCGTAGCCACCCATGAGCCCTGGGTGGATGTAGAGGTGGTTGAGGACACAAATGTGTGTCTGCAGGGTTTCCTTCTGCACCCTGGCGCCAAGCATGCCTGAGGAGCTGGCCATCATTGTGCTCCTGCCGCACAGATTTCTCAGAGGAAAGCGTCCTCTGGGAGGGAGAAAGGACCGCTGACCCATTAAAGTAGCCTGAGGGGCAAGGCATGCTCAGTGGCGCTTGCGCGTCCCCGGCCTAAATCCGCTAAATCCGCTGGGATTTTTCTTCCCTCATTCTCTCAAAGCCACGACACATTTCAGAGTATGCACAAGAAATACACTTGCCAGTCTTGACTCAGATTTATCTGGGGGCAAGAACTTCCAATTTCCAAAAGCAGCTACTCGGGACTGGAGTCACTGTTTTTTCGAATGTGTTGGCATAGGCAGTACAATGAGCAGTGAGACTGAAGGAAAGCGTGGAGGTGTGCGGGGGCACAGATGTTTGCAGGCCGGAAACGCTGATACACTGTAAGCCAGCTAGGTTGACTGTATTTCCATGTGAGTGGTTTCTCCAGTGTTGCTCCAGAGAATGCAAAACAAGTCAGGTGAGCTTCTCATTGCAACTAGTTCAGAAAACAGCGAATACGTTTAATTAGTTGATATTCAACATGTGATTGGCTAAAAGCATTAACCGGCATCTTCCATCTCTGTTCCTGGGGTTAACCCTCAGCAGCTCAGCCAAGAGGCTGCAGAAGCAAAGGCTCTGGACGGGGGAGTACAGGGGAGGCGCACCCAGACTCACTGGCCGCTAGGGGGGAGCTATTGAGAGGAGCAAGGACTATGCATTGTCTCAGGGACTATGCAGGTTGTTCTGGGGGCTTCTGGGTTTGCATGCCCCCCCACTCAGACCCCAGTAACACTCAAAGATGTAGCCTGAGCACACACCATGAAGTAGCGCAATTCAGGGAACAAGAACAGATTGCTGTCTAAATCGATACTTTGTTGCAATAACCCCTGTCTGTCTGCTAAGACTGTTAAAACCACTGTGCAAACAAACCTGTACCCTTTTAAGAAACCAAACCAACCAACCAACCAACCAAACAACAGCAAAAGAGAATACTGTATCCTTTTTTTTTTTTTTTTCTAAAAGAAAGGAATAAACAACAGCATTTTCTCTAGGGAATGAAGTCACTGAAGTGTTCATAAAGGAATTGTTTCTGTTTCTACTGGGGTTTTATGAGCAGAACTCTCTCTGTTATGACCTCAGAGCTGACAGTCTAATGAGAAGCATTTTTAACTGGAATAGAATTTTAACTGGAGTAGCCATTTGGCCAACAAGCTTAGGTTAGTAATGACATGCACATATTCTTATATTTATAATAAAAAGAAATATAGTTATATTTATCAATTAAGGAGGCAATGATTTCATAAATATATGTATGCTCTTTAAAAATATGGTTAAATGGAGTACGCAGTTAAACCTTTTTTATGAGAAATTAGACAATAACCATTTGACTAAAACATAATAAGAGTTAAAAGTGCCTTTATAGATACATAGGCTGCAGACTCAAGTACCAAGAAACAATCACATCTGAGCTGTGTTTCAAATGAAATAAGAGTATTAGAAAATGTCACAACATCTTTTCACTTGACAGATATTCAGAGATTTTAACAATATTAAATCTACTAGAGAGATCCTTTATTTATTAAAAGATCCTTCATCTGACAGCCTTTAAAAATCCCAATAATAAATGTCATTGAAATGTTTAGCCTGTATCTAAAATAAATGCATGACTGTTTGAGACTATATCTTCAAGAGCTGGCTAGGAAGCAAACCCTCTGAGCATAGAAACACAAACACACATATCACAGCGTGCACCTGTGGGGACGTGTGACTCACAGAAAGCTCCCTTTAAGATGGCCGTGTATATAACTGTTATGCCCAGAATTCGTGATCCCCAAAGACCACTAGGGAGCCGAGTCCGATGCAAAAGCAAAAGAACCTTTATTCGAGCTAGCTCGAGCTCAATCCCCTACCTGCACCGACGCAGTGGTGAGATACCAGGGAGAGAGAGCGAGTTTCAAAAGCACAAAGGTTTTATAGGGGTCTAGGGGCAGTTGGTGAGGTAATGGCTGTGGCCTCAGCCGATTGGCTGGGGAAGGGTCGTGGCCTCGGCCGATTGGCTGGGGAAGGGTCGGAGTCC